>NC_041387.1:295275255-295320166 GCF_002162155.2 Triticum dicoccoides | reverse complement strand
GGACACCCCCAAAGAAAGCAATGGCGATGAGGCAATGGAGGATAATCCCTTGGAGAAGCAATCTAAGCACCGGCGTCATCGGCGCCGCTCCAAGCCCCGCCAAAGCAAAAATAGCGATACCGGCACAAGTGACGATAGCAATCCGGATGGTGCCGAAGACGAAAACAATCCCGCCCAGCCAGGCTTCGAGCAGACCAAGCGGGAGGATGGGCAAGCTAGCCCCAAGGAACAAGCAACAGATGGAGAATCAGAGGATGACAATTATATGCCCCTCTCCAAAGACGAAGTGAGCCTTGGCGACGAAGAATTCATCGTGCCTGAGGATCCCATCGAGCAGGAGCGCTTCAAGCGCCGACTTATAGCCACTGCAAAAAGCCTAATGAAGAAGCAGCAGCAGCTTCAAGCTGATCAAGATCTGCTAACTGATAGATGGACCGAGGTCCTAGCAGCCGAGGAATATGGACTCGAGCGCCCAACCAAAACTTACCCAAAGCGCAGGTTGCTACCTCAACTCGAGGAGGAGGCATTAAAGCCCAAACTACCAGCGCACGATGTGGCTGACCGGCCACCTCGTGGTCGAGACAAAGCGGCGTATCAGCCTGAACACCAGTCCGCACCCCGCCGCCAACCTAACAAAAACACTAAGGCCCGGGGCTACACACAGGAACTGCGAGACGTATTGGAAAACAAAGCATGACAGTCAAGATCGATCTACGGATCACGAGGGCGCGCCCCAACGCGTGAAGATGACCGTCGCGCCGGATATACTAAAAACAAATCCGGCCGGGCCGAATACAGCAGACCAGACTCATTTGAACTGCTTCGTGATGTAGCCCGGCATAGAGGCGCCGCACACCCCCTATGCTTCATTGATGATGTAATGGATCATGAATTCCCAGAAGGGTTTAAACCTGTGAACATTGAATCATATGATGGCACAACAGACCCCGCGGTATGGATTGAAGATTTCCTTCTCCACATTCACATGGCCAGCGGTGATGATCTACATGCCATCAAGCACCTCCCACTTAATCTCAAAGGACCGGCTCGGCATTGGCTGAATAGCTTGCCGGCAAACTCCATTGGCAGTTGGGAGAACCTGAAAGACGCATTCCTTGACAACTTCCAGGGCACTTATGTGCGACCACCGGATGCTGATGACTTAAGTCACATAACCCAACAGCCCGGAGAGTCAGCCAGGAAATTTTGGACTCGGTTCCTAACTAAAAAGAACCAAATCATCGACTGCCCGGATGCCGAAGCCCTAGCGGCCTTTAAGCATAACATGCGCGACGAGTGGCTCGCTCGACACCTCGGCCAAGAAAAGCCGATGTCCATGGCAGCCCTCACGACACTCATGACCCGCTTTTGTGCGGGCGAGGATAGCTGGCTGGCTGGTAGCAACAACACATCAAGAAATCTTGGCACTTCAGATGCCAGAGATAGCAACGGCAAGCCACGACGCAATAGACACAAGCGTCGCAACAATGGCGACAATACCAAAGACATGACAGTCAATGCCGGATTCAGTGGCTCTAAATTCGGTCAGCGGAAAAATCCATTTAAAAGAAACAATCCGGGTCCGTCCAGTCTCGACCGCATACTCGATCGGTCGTGTCAAATTCACGGCACCCCCGATAAACCAGCCAACCACACCAACAGAGAATGTTGGGTGTTCAAACAGGCCGGCAAGTTGAATGCCGAAAACAAGGAAAAGGGGCTGCATAGCGATGACGATGAGGAGCCCCGGCCGCCGAACACAGGAGGACAGAAGAAATTTCCTCCCCAGATGAAAAAGGTGAATATGATATACGCAACCCATATTCCCAAATGGGAACGGAAGCATGCACTAAGGGATGTCTATGCGATGGAGCTAGTTGCCCCAAAGTTCAACCCATGGTCTTCTTGTCCGATCACTTTCGATCGCAGGGACCATCCTACCAGTATCCGTCACGGCGGTTCGGCCGCATTGGTCCTCGACCCCATCATTGACGGATTCCATCTCACACGAGTCCTTATGGACGGTGGCAGCAGCCTGAACCTGCTCTATCAGGATAAAGTGCGCAAAATGGGCATCGACCCCTCAAGGATCAAGCCCACAAAAACCACCTTTAAAGGTGTCATACCAGGTGTAGAGGCCTGTTGCATGGGCTCAATCACACTGGAAGTTGTCTTCGGATCTCCGGACAACTTCCGAAGTGAGGAGTTAATCTTCGATATCGTCCCCTTCCGCAGTGGCTATCATGCACTGCTCGAACGAACCACATTTGCCAGATTCAATGCGGTACCGCACTATGCATACCTCAAGCTCAAAATGCCGGGACCTTGCGGGGTTATAACAGTAAATGGAAACACAAAGCGCTCGCTCCGTATGGAGGAGCACACTGCGGCCCTCGTGACAGAAGTACAAAGCAGCCTTCTTAGGAAGACCGCCAAATCGGCGATAAAGAACCCGGACACCGTCAAGCGAGTCTGGAGTACCCTGCAACAGGATCGTCCGGCACGTCCAGAGCTCGCCTAGCAATTCGGCCTCCGTCCTAGTCCCAGTCAAGCGGCAAAATTTGTGCCGCGTGTACATAATTACGCACTCACAATACCATGGGCATAGGTGGAGGCACGGCTATGACACGGTCCAAAATGCGGCTCAACCGCCCTAGGATCCGTATATCTTCACACATTTTCTTTTTAGGTCCCTATTTTCGGGAGGCCCTCTCGATAGTCCGACTATCGAACATATAACAAGATTGAAACACCAAGGAGACAAGAAGCTTTGGCGTACAAGGGAATCCCCAGGTGGTCTCTGATAACGATCGTTATACCTATTTTACATACCCACGTGAAGCTTACCCTTGGCCAGGACATGTCAAATAGTCCTATTTTGCTTATCGCACTACTTGTATACATACGCTTTGACATATTATTTAAATAACAGTGGAAAATAATGTATAGTGTCTGCTTACTATTACATTTCTTTATTCTTTTCCTTTACTGTTTATTTATTGCAAATTGCACACGTACATTTTGGTACGTCCGGCTCGCCAGGGGCTTCAGTGTACCCCATAACACGGTAGGAAAAGTACGAACACTTTCGACAGTGCGACACCCTGAACTTATAGCATTATATGCATTAGCTCCGAATCATGTCTTGGGTCAATAGTTGGGTTTGCCCGGCTCCCATGTTTTGGTACCTTACGTTCCACTATATCGGCTAAGGTAGCACAGGGATAACTACTGCGATTGTGTCTCGGTTCTCCTGGACGAGCACCTCAGTAGAGAAAGCCGAAAACTGACTGTCATGATGAGGCGAGAGCTGGTCGCTGTTCGAGAGGTCTCAAATCCTTAAAGATTTTTTCCGCTTTAGGCGAGGAATTGGCCTTGTCCGATTTAGGCGAGTATAGCGCCCCAAGTTCGGCCTTCCAAATACTAGGGGCTTCGCCAAAATTTAAAATTGTAGACTTCTATGGCCAAGTGAGAGTGATAAAGCAGTATAGTCCGATTGCCTTGTTCGCTGCGCTAAACACCTCCTTAAAAGGACCAAAAACTTGGATAAAGAGTGTCTATATCCCAAACACCCCAGTACTAGTTACATGGGGGCAGAAGCCGACGACTGGCCAACTCTCAGATTTTATAAACAGCCGCATAGCAGGTAATATTTTAAATCAACAAGCGTTATACATCGCACATGAACTCGTTTTCATATTACAGGGTGACATGAGTACATTCATTCAAATATTACATCCTTAGCACATTCCTCCACCACAAGGCGGGCACCCTTCAGAACATTGTCATAATACTGTTCGGGGTGGCGATGCTCCTTGCCCTTCGGCGACCCCTCCGTCACCAGCTTCTCGGCATCCATCTTCGCCCAGTGCACTTTCGCATGGGCCAAGGCCCTGCGCGCACCTTCAATGCAGACGGATCGCTTAATGACTTCAAGCTGCGGGTAGGCATTCACAAGCCGCTTTACCAGGCTGAAGTAGCTGCTGGGCAAGGGCTTGCCAGACCACATCCGGACTATGAGATCCTTCGTGGCCAGTTCAGCCACCTTGTGAAGTTCGACCAGTTGCTTCAACTGGTCGCTCCAGGGCATCGGGTGTTCGGACCCAATATACTGGGACCAGAACAACTTCTCCGTCGAGCTCCCTTCCTCAAATCGATAGAACTCCGCGGCATGAGACATGCTGCATGGCAGATCTGCGAATGCTCCTAGAGAGCTCCAAAATCGGGTAAGTAAAAAGAAATTCTCCTTCACATGCTTACTTTGCATATTGAATGCCTTACCCGCCACAATCTTCTTGGCCACTTGAACCTCTTGGAGTGCCTTTTGGGCTTCAGCTTTGGCATCCTGTGCACTCTGGTGGGCCTTCGCAAGTTCGGACCCTTGCGTCTTAGAGTCAATATCCAAGGACTCGTATTTTTTGACGAAGTCCTGGAGCTCTTGCTGGACCTCACCAACCCAAGCCTCTTGTTTCTCGCGCTCGGTGCGCTCCTTGGCCGCTTTGTCTTTGTCCTTGAACATCGTCTTGTTAAGGGCCGCCACTTCAGTCGTGGCCCCTATTGACATTCATGATGCTTCTATTCAGCATCAACAACTTTTCCTTTATATGGCATACAGACAGGGCATTGTGTACCTTTGTTCTCTTCGAGCTGCCTCTTCACGAGGCCGAGCTCTTCCTCGTTTCGCTCCAGGTGCTGCTTCAGTCTGGAGACCTCCGCAGTAAAAGTGTGGGGACCCCTACTCATAAGTCGTGATCACCGAATGCACGTGTACAGTGATCCCAGAGATCAATGCTCACCGAACACACAGAAGCTGAATAACAAGAGTCTTACATCCATACATACCGTCTTACACAAATTATGACCATTATGGTCAAGTTTTACATAGATAAAGCCACAGGGGCTGAATACCAAACAATCTTAAGCAGCGGAAATCTTCGTTGATAAGTAGAACCCATGCCATCTGCCTTAACCCTACAGGCATTCTGACTGGGAAGCGTCCTAGTTCACGTGTTCGTCACCAAAGAACTCTTCCTCGAACTCCTGCTCTTCCATGCCTGGACAATAACCAGTGGCAAGCCAATGAGTACTTTGAATGTACTCGCAAGCAACCCATGATTTGGTTCAAAGTAACAATGCAATTGTACAACAAGTAAGCAGCCTAGCTTCAAGCTAGTTGAGATGTCCTATC
This sequence comes from Triticum dicoccoides, assembly GCF_002162155.2. Lineage (NCBI taxonomy): Eukaryota > Viridiplantae > Streptophyta > Magnoliopsida > Poales > Poaceae > Triticum > Triticum dicoccoides. Next base: position 295,314,978 of record NC_041387.1, on the reverse strand, counting down.
AACTTGTGAGATATGCATCAATGAACATGGGTAACCTTGAGAACAGGTTACAGATATCAACACAAATAGGGTTTGGATAAATGCCATTTCATTCAACATGTCAAGTCACCACCTTGACACAAATAGTTCTCTTCCACACATGCACAGAAATTGTAAAATTTCTGGACATAGTTTAAGTAGCACCTCCCAACTGTCCATGACCGTGGACACGGCTATTCGAATAGTTTGACACTCTGCAGAGGTTGCGCACTTTACCCACAAGATCCGGGAAGCTTTCGTGTCATCCACGATCCCGCAGTACCTCAAGTACTCGGGGGAAGCACCCGATCATTACCTTTCCTAGACAACACTAACATAGGGTCCACTCGTTGATACACGACCCTCGTGTATAAGCAAAAGATCGTGGGACTCTTCCCTTTTCACATTATTACACATACACGAAGGGACCAACGGTGTGTCCGGTGCCCTGTGAAAACAGTCATGTCCGCCTATCCAAGCATGACCTCGTCCCGAGAGTGACCTGAAGTCACCCCCGTCACTAGTAATGTGGGCACCATGCTAGTATCAGCCTAAGTAATCAATAATGCCCCGTCCCATAAAGGGGTAGAGTGGTTGCACATGTTTGGTTGGGATGCTAGTCACACATAAATCTAATCCATCATTTTACACCCACCCACCAAAAGTTCTCTTTGGTACACCACTTCTTCCTCAAGTGGTGACCTTAGTTCAACATCTCCCAAGGGCATTAGGGGCACCCGATGGGGTTTTCGAAAGAATGTAACCATGAAGAGTTCATGGTACACATGCATCATTATGCATCAACTAGTCTCTTGAAAATGCAATCATGAACAAGGTAAGGTCATGAGTAGGGGTATGCATTGTGGGGTGGTTCACAACAAGTTTTACCACCGTCATATTTCATCATCATGCAATCGGAAAAGGGTACCGATGAACAAGAGGGGCGACATGGTCAAAGGGCTGCTTGCCTTGATTGGCTTGTTCTTCGAGGTCTTCAAATCCTTCTCCTCCTTCTTCTTCAGCAACTTCGTCAAATACGGGATCTAAACGTCGCAAAAAAATAACGAGAAAACAAGGCAATAGTAAAATAGAAAAACCAAAGTGCTTAGAAAAATGTCAACCCATTTTTGTTAAATACTAGGCTGAACACTAAGAAGGGGAAAATTCCTAGTTTTTGATTTGGAGTAGCAGAATAGGAGAAATGGATTTACAAAGGTATATTTAAATGCTTAAAATCACATTTAAATATTTACAGTGAAGAAAAGCTTGTTGGATTTATATGAAAGTTGCACCATTAAATAGGTGGGATTTTTACAAGAATTTAGGAACTGTAATTATTTCATTTGGATTAATATTTAGTCCAGAGGAATTTTTGCAAGTCTGATAGAAAAGAAAAAGGGGAAGGGGCACTGTGCCCGCTGGGCCAGAATAGCCGCAGGGCAGCGGCCCAGCCAGCGACGCAGCCCAGCCAAGCCGACGCGAGCGCGCGTGCCAGATTTTTAAACCTGACGGGCAGGCCCCAGCTGCCAGTGGGAGAGAGAGGGGCGAGAGAGAGGTGAGGATGACAGGTGGGGCCCGCCTGTCATCTCTGACCTCGCAACCAAAGGGCCGGCATGCTCACTAGCGGCGATGCAGGGCACGATGGGTCGAGCTGACGGCACGGTTGGACTCAGCGTGGAGTCGCCGTTCGGATGGTGGTGGTGGACGTCACCGGAGTTGCCTGGTTCGCCGGCAACAAGGAAGCACGTCGGAGGTGCATCGGGCGGTGGTTGTTTCGGTCGACTCCGGCTGCAAACGAAGGGGAAAAGGAGGGGGAAGGAGTCAGGGGCTCGCTGCGGTTCCATATCGAGCGAAAGGAGCGGCGAGGGAGGCTCTTACCGCGCAAACACCGGTGACCCGAGGCGGCGGCGCTCGGCTCGATCCCGAGCATAGAGAGGGGGAGGGGAGCTGGGGCTCTACTGGTGATCGCTAGGAGGCGAGAGAGCTCAAGGGATGGAGAGAACAGGGTCCGGGGTGGCCTTAAATAGGAGGGGCGCGGTGCACCATGGCTCGTGCGCCGGCGAGCTTCTAGCCACTGCTGGAGGCCACGAGGGCGTGCGTGGGCGTGTCTGGGGCATTTTTGGAGGTGGTCCATGACCAGGGGAAGGAAGAGAGGGAGCAGGAGGGGCCAGAGGCACCGCACGTGTGAGTGTGCTCGTTGGAGCTCTCGGGCGGCCATGGCACGCGTGTGAGGGAGGCCGTAGGAGGGAGAAGGAAGAGGGGGACCAGGGCTTAGCGTGCTGTGGACGCCGAGGCGCATCGTCGGGCACGCTGGGGAGGCCCGAGGTGGCCGGAGGTGGTTGGCAGGGGGCGTCTACAGTGCGGGAGTGCACTATAGCGCGCTCCAGAGCGTGCAAATGGCCGGCATGCCATTTTTTTGGCAAAGTGGGCATGACCAGGCATGTCTGGTAGCTCTAGGGGGAAGTAAAGAAGAGGGGAGGAGCATTGGATGCCCTGGGGATCCAGTAGGAGAGGAGTGGGGTTGAGAGAGAGGGGGAAAAGGGGCTATCCAGAGGGGTAAATGAGGTGGTTTCACCCCTCAATCATTGAGCTGAGATGCAGCCATTGTTACTGGAGGTAGAGGAGGACTTGTAGGGGCTGTGGTAAAAAGTGGAGGCCATGGAGAAGAGTGGAAGTGGTAAGAATAGTGTTTTTAGAAAAATGGCAGAAGGTGTTTGTTGTTGATTTGGGAAATAAGATGAACTCCTCTTGTCATGAGGCTTGACAGGGTAAAATGGAATGAGAAAATAAGAGGTTCCAGCAATATTGAGTTTATTTGGGCAAAGTTGCCAATGCAACTTTTGTAAACCCTAGAAATTAGCAGAAATGAACTTGTGTAGATATAGTTGAGAAAATCACTTCTCCTTGATGCACCACTTGGTGTAGTGGCCTCATTTGGTCATGTGAACATGCTCATAAAAGTTGAGAGCAAAATGAGAAAGTTGACAATGTAAAGTTGTTCAAATTTGATTCTGGACAGAGAGGGTTTTGGGGCACTTTGATCAGTTTAACTTGTTCTCCAAGTTGTGCCACTTGGCCTAGATGAATAATTAGAACATTTGAGCATGTTCACAAGGTTTCAGAACATTTGGAAACGTTTGGCAATGTAAAGTTGCTCAAACTTCAAAATGGACAGAAATGGTTTTGAGGGGATTTGATGATGTTATATTGTTCTCCAAGACATGATACTTGGCAAGATCATCTAATATGTCATATGTGACATGCTAGAATTTTCTTGGAATTTTTAGAGAATATTTCCTTTGTAAATATTTCAAAAGCTTGAAATATCCAGAAAGGGTTTTTGAGGGGTTTGACCAATATTTTGAACATGACCATGTGTTGAAACTCTTATATATGGACAATATATGTCCACTGAGTTTCCTAAATTTTCACAAATATTTTTAAAGTATTAAAATAATTTTAACCTATTAAAGACCATTTCTGGCCTAAAGAAAAAGCCTTTAAATAAAATAGTAAAATAACTTTTAAAATTATATTTTTGTGATTTATGGAAGTCCTATATCTAATAGGTTTCAAATATACTCTTTGAAATATTTTTCATATCCCAAATCAAGTACTTCTGGTGCAAACCTCAATTCAGTGGTTTTTGGAAAACTAATTTTTGAAAATACTTTTTGGCCAAATTATTTTTGTAAGAAAATACTATATTGCTATATACACATGGCATGATCACTGGGCAGAAGTTTGGGGCAAGGAGATGAAGTATAGAAGGTGGAGTTGTGTTGACTTTAAAGAGCACTTGAAAAACACAGAGAGAAAACCAACTCCAAATAAAAGCCAATTGATGCAAAAGTTTTTTGTCAAACCACACTTTATCATGATTTATTAGCTCAAGTGTTGTGGCATGAAAATCAGGGTGGGACAACAAGCGGCAGCGGCCAGCAGCGACGCCTGCTTATTCACATAGACATACTCTTATTAGACTCCCGTGGATGTTATTTGATCCTCTATTCGACTTTTCTTTCCAAACACCAAACAGAGCATCAGGAGCCACTGTCTATGCTGGGATATTTTCTCATAATTTAATTACTTACCTCAAAGCCTGTTAGGAGGCTGGCGCAGGCATCAGTCAATCCGCCTTTGGCGGACCGAACCTTCTCAATCACCATACTCATAAGAGTACGGTGTTCTTCACCAATGGAAGCGCCCTGAAGAGCTTCCAGCAAGTTGTCCGATGCCTCTGGATGGACAGAGGTCATCGACACAGGTGGCTCGCCCCCCTTTGTGAGGGGCCGCCTGCCTGAATCCGGAACCACTGGAGGTTCTGGCGCAGTATCCGGCTGGGAGCCAAACTTGCTGCGGCCCCCTCATCAGAATCCGTGGGGGCCTTCCCCCCCATGTGCCCGGCGTCGGGGATTTCGCCTTGGGGCGCCTCCAGAACTATCTTCCGCTGGCCTGTATCCTATGAGACAACACCTCAGCGTCATCCGCGGGCCGTGGGGTGGTGGCCGTCGGGAGCGAATCGCTGTTCACCGCCGACGTGCTCAAAGACCCATCCGAGGAGGATAAGTCGATGCGGGATTTGGACGGACTGCACGATCATATTTAACATGATTAGAAGCAATAAAGCAAAACATGCCGGAAGTACTATAGTATCCGGATACTTACGACTTCGCCATGGGCTTGTCTCTGGGCAGCCACTCCTCGTCGCTGTAGGCGGCTGTTATGGAGTGGTCCGGAGGGAGGGTCTTCCCCTTCTTGAACCCTTCGGCCTCCCCGGATGGGGCGGCCTTCCTTTTCTTGTCCCCCCTGGTTGGGGGGGGGGAGGACTTTCCTCTTCGTCCTCCTCGTTTTTGTTGGAGGAGCGTGCATCGGTGTCTTCAGACGATGAGTCCGAGACTACATTGCGCCGGAGACCTTTCCTGGTCCCCGTGGCCTTCTTCTTGGCCTTCTTCTCCGGTACCTCATAGGGTGCCGGAAGCAGCATCTTCATTACGAGAGCCATTGCTGGATCCTTAGGTAGTGGAGCCGGGCTGTCGATCCGCTCCGCTGTCGCTACCCAGTCCTGTCAAATTGGTGCGGAGGCTTAGATCCCTCCCACAAATATACTGGGGAAAGGAACATCTTGTAAAATACCGAGAGCTTACTGGATTGGTGGGGCGCTTTGCGCCGAGTCCGCGATCTTCGGTAAGGGGAGGAGGTACCTCGATGGCCTTGAACAACACCTTCCAGACGTCTTTGTGCATCGTGTCGAAGAGCTCTTGTAGCGCCTGGTGTTCGGCCGGGTCGAACTCCCACATATTGAATGCCCGTCTTTGACACGGGAGGATCCGGCGGAAGAGCATGACCTGGACCACGTTGACAAGCTTGATTTTCTTGCTTATAATATTTTTGACACAGTTCTGGAGTCCGGTCAGCTCCGCCGACGCACCCCAGGCTAAGCCCTTCTCTTTCTAGGAGGTGAGCCACATGGGGATGCCGGATCGGAATTCGGGGGCCGCCGCCTAGTTGGCATCGCGCAGCTCGGTGACGTAGAACCACCCCAATTGCCATCCCTTAACAGTCTCCACATAGGAGTCTTCGAGCCAAATGACGTTGGGCATCTTGCCCACCGTGGCGCCTCCGCACTCCGCTTACTGGCCGACTGAGGGAGTCCTAGATTAGGGGGTATCCGGACAGCCGGACAATATACTTTGGCCGGACTATTGGACCATGAAGATACAAGACTCAAGACTTTGTCCCGTGTCCGGATGGGACTCTCCTTTGCGTGGAAGACAAGCTTGGCGATCTGGATATTATGTTTCTTTCTTTGTAACCGACTCCATGTAAACCATAGCCCTCTCCGGTGTCTATATAAACCGGAGGGTTTAGTCCTTAGAGGGAGGATCATAATCATAATAGGCTAGCTTCTAGGGTTTAGCCTCTACGATCTGATGGTAGATCAACTCTTGTAATACTCATATCATCAATATCAATCAAGCAGGAAGTAGGGTTTTACCTCCATCAAGAGGGCCCGAACCTGGGTAAAACATCGTCTCCCTTGCCTCCTGTTACCATTAGCCTTAGACGCACAGATCGGGACCCCCTACCCGAGATCCGCCGGTTTTGACACCGACAAGTGTGCTTTCATTGAGAGTTCCTCTGTGTCGTTGCTGCAAGGCTTGATGGCTCCTTCAATCAACAATAACATGGTCCAGGGTGAGACTTTTCTCCCCGGACAGATCTTCGTGTTCAGCGGCTTCGTATTGCGGGCCAATTCGCTTGGCCATCTGGAGCAGATCGACAACTATGCCCTTGGCCATCAGGCCAGGTTTGTAAACTTGAACTGCGCGACCGATATCCGCGGAGACTTGATCTTCAACGGATTCGGGCCTACGCCAGGAGCGCCGGACAGTAACGGTGAGCACGTCTTAGACCTGCTGTCGAACAATGCTCGGGATATCGTCCCTGTAGGAGCCCCGGACCTAAATCCGGAGCATATTGCGTCGCCCGAGGACGGGTGGATGACCCCGCCCCGGAGGTCGCACACTCATCGGCGGTAGAGCCGAACACAGACTTCACCCCCAAGGAAGCCTGTGACGCCGGACCCCCGGACTCGTATCCGGCTGTAAGTTCCAATCCGCGCACCCCCAAGCCCGATGAATCTGGTTGGGCTCCAGTAATGAAGTTCACCGCTGCGGATATCTTCTAGCACTCGCGCTTTGGCGACATGCTGAACTCGTTAAAGTCTCTCTCTTTGTCAGGAGACTCTTGGCCGAACTATGTCCGGCTCGAGTGGAAGCAGGCGACGAAGGAATTCATGGCCCACCCACCACCCACTTCATTGCCATGGTCAATGATTTAACCGACGTGCTTGACTTCGACTCTGAAGACATCAACGGTATGGACGACGATGTAGGAGAAGAACCACCACCCACGGGGCGGTGGACAACCACCTCCTCATATGATATATATATATATGGTGGACACTCCGAAAGAAACAAATGGCGATGAGGCAATGGAGGATAACCCCTCAAGGATGAAGGCGAAGTGTGGACGTCATCAGCGCCACCCCAAGCCCCGCCACAACAATACCGGCACAGCAGTCAAAAACAATCCAGAAGGTGCCGAAGATGAATACAATCCCGATCAGCCGTCCTTTGAGCAGGCCGGAAAGGCGACAGATGGATACTTGGAGAGGGACAACTACACGCCCCCCTCTGAAAACGAGGTGAGCCTCGGCGACGATGAATTCAGCATGCCTGAGGATCCCGTGGAACAGATTCGCTTTAAGCGACGGCTTATGGCCATAGCGAAAAGCCTACAAAAGAAGCAATAGCAGCTCAAAGCCGACCAAGATTTGCTCACAGACAGATGGACTAAGGTCCTGGCCACCGAGGAATATGGACTCGACCACCCCGTCAAAGGGTACACAAGGCACAATCCACTACCTCAACCTAAGAAGGAGAACCTAAAGCCCACACCCCGGCGTCAATATACCACGGTCCAGGACAATACGCAGGAAACACGAGGCATCATCCACAAACCTCGATGCAATCGTCATAAGCGTCAAGTCAAGGAAGTTGGTGCCGAATCCAGCGGCTCCCAGTCCGGTCAGCAGAAAAAGAACAGCTCAAGCCCATCTGGACCAAGTAGCATACTCGATCAACCATGTGAAATTCATGGTACCCCTAGAAGGGCGGCCAAGCATACCAATAGAGAATGTCGGATCCTCAAAACAAAACGGCCGGTCATGCGCCAGAAACAATGAAAGGAGGTTTCAAACAACGAAAGACCCATCAAACATGGCGAAGTCAAAAGAAGATCCTCCATAGTACAAAAATACGTCCGATCTCCTCCGATCACATCGACCGTCCGAACAACATCAACCATAGCAATTTAATTGCACTCACTATCGACCCAATAGTTTGGGGGCTCCATCTCACACGAGCCCCCGCGGGCATAAAACTGTCAATAACATCTTCTAAAAGATGCCAGGTGCAAAGGCCAAGTTTTACTGGTCCACCACACTAATGGTTGTCTTCGGATCACCAAACAAATACCACGCCGAAGAATAAGTCTTCGGTACTGTCCCCTTATACAGTAATTACCACATACTACCGGGACGAACCACGTTGGCTAGATTCAACGAGGTACAACATTAGGCCAGTCCCGCATGACATAGTCACAATTATGGGCAAGGCCGAACCCCACCCTTATAGTGGAAATTATACCACTGCTAGAATAGCGAGTCGTGCCTGTTTATCAAATATTGATTCGGCAGCCAACTACCCAGACACCAACTGAGGAGTCAGAGCTACTTTATGGCATGATAGCCTGGTTCAGCCAGGCTCCGATCAGGCACCCGCGGTTCAACCACAACAGGACATACAACTACCTTTAAGCATTTGTCTTTACAGACTTACTTTGGGGCAGAACAGGACCGGCGACGCGGAATCAGCTCGGACGCACAAGGCAGGAACACATAAGTAAACCCCCCCTCAAAGGAGGCAGTCCAGATACACTTCAGATCCACACAAAGCCTCTTCCAGTCCGGCCACGACAGGTTCTGCCAAAAACACCTCTTTTCATAAGCATAAACCGTACTCATATGCATAGACATGTCACTCTACTACAATGCGTAGACTTAAATAACACTTACCGGCCGTCGTTCCTCATTGACGCCTTTTTTGTCGTAAACGGCATCCACGCCTCGTGTTATGCCCCATTATGCCAGGGGCTTCATAGTACTCATGATATGGCAAAAAAGTCCGACCACCTTTTCGGTCGCTCAGCACCCTGAATTTATAGCACTATATGCATCAGCTCTGAATCATGTCTTGGGTCATTAGTTCGGTTTGCCCGACTCCCATGTTTTGGTACCTTACGTTCCGCTCCATCGGCTAAGGTAGCGCTGGGAGAACTACTGCGATTGTGTCCCAGTTCTTCCGGACAATCACCTCAGTAGAGAAAGCCGAAAAATGACTGTCATGATACAACGAGAGCTGGTCAGCTGTTCGAGAGGTTGTAAAATCTTTGAAGATTTATTCTGCATAATGCCATTATAAATGCAAAGTGCGATGGATCGGTCTTTCGACCAGGCGCCGATAGAGCCCCTAGTACGGTCTTACAAACACCAGGGGCTGCGCCCACCATACTCGAATTCCTATGGCTAAGTGAGAGTGATAAAGCCCTATAGTCTGATTGCCTGGTTCGTGGTGAGGAACACCTCCTTAAAAGGACCCAACAATGGGATAAAGAGTGTTCAGGTATGTCCCAAACACCCCCGTACTTTTTACGTGGGGGCAGAAGCCGATGACTGGCCAACTCCCAGGATTTATATACACTAAACAGTCACACAGGAAGAACAAACGTTCACATAAACATGCAATAAATAATAGAAGTGCCATTATCCCGCATTACAAAGAATGGCACGACTGCCTTCAGGGAAATATAGTGTGTTTGGTACACTGATCCGCCACAAGGTGGGCTCCTTTCAGGACACCTTCATAGTATAACTCGGGCTTGCGATGCTCCTTACCCTTCGGTGGTCCCTCAGTCATCAGCTTCTCAACATCAAGCTTCCCCAGTGCACCTTCGCACGGGCAAACGCCATGCGTGCACCCTCTATGCAGACCGATCGCTTAATGACATCGAGCCGAGGGCAAGCACCAACAATCCGCTTCACGAGTCCAAAGTAACTGCTTGGAATTGACTCCGCGGGCCATAGCCGGACAACCAAGTCCTTCATGGCTAGTTCGGTCGCCTGGTGCAGTTCGACCAGCTGCTTCAGCTGATCGATAAAGGGCACCGGATAATTCGGTGCCAAATACTGTGACCAAAAATGTTTCTCCGCAGACTTCTTCTCCTCAGTACGGTGGAATTGGGCAGCATCTGATATGCTGCATGGCAGATCCGTAAACGCCCGTGGAGAAACAAGAATTTAGCTTGTCGCTTAGAGTTCCTCCCATTACTATGTAAAAATGCCCTTGAGTACAAAAGGCCTTAACAGCCGCAACCTTCCGGGCCTCCTGAATGTCCTTCAGTGCACCTCGGGCTTCTTCCCGAGCACCCTCTGCGGCTTGGAGAGCTTGGGCGAGTTCGGATTCTTTCCCTGCTAGACTCTGCTCCAAGGCCTCGCTTTTCTTCACGGCCTCCTGGAGCTCTCGCTCAACTTCAATGACCCTCACCTCGTGCTTCTCACGAAGAGCCTGTTCGGCGGCGGCCTTATTGTTGGCTTTGGCCACAGCCATCTTCAGTGCCTCAATTTCGGCACTCGCCCCTAGAGCATACAATTCAAATATTTTCATCAGGCACGACTTCTAATTTGTGCTCAACTTAGCAAAAGGTTTCGACATACCTTGCTTGTCCTCCAACTGCTTCTTCACGCGGCCAAGTTCCTCTTCGACCCGTTCCAGACGCTGCTTTAGTCCGGACACCTCCGCACTATGAGCGGCGGCCGTCTCTGCAGACGCCTGTTTTCAAACAAAGGGATACACGTCATTAACTGAGTCTCCTGCAAAGCGGAAAAGTTTGATCCCCTATCCGGCTTTCTTTCGCCGGACAGTGCATCAGGGGCTACTACTCTTTTTATGACAATCTCCCAAAGGTTTCTTAAAAACATACCTCAAAGCCTTTATAAGACTAAGGCAGGATTCATTTAGTCCGCTCTCAGTGGACTGAATCTTTTCAATCACCGCACCCATGAGGGCGATGTTCATCGATGATAGACGTGCTCCTTAGCACTGTCGATAGGCCGCCCGGCAGCTCTGCTTGGACAGCGATTGCTGGCAGAGTAGGCAAGCCTCCTCCCGTCAAAGGTGGCTGCTCGCCCAATCCTAGAGCTTTGAAGGTCTCCAGGACCGTGTCCGGCTGCGGTCCGAACCTAAGATCGCCCCCGCTGTCGACACGCATGGGAGCCGCTGCTCCCGTGTGTCCGACCCCAGGGATATGCCCTCCTTGGTCCGGGTCCCGCTGAGACGACACCTCGGTGTCGCCCTAGGCTTTGGAGAAGGGGCCTCTGGAGGTGCCTCGCTCGCCAGGGCATTTGAGCTCAGTGAATCCTCTGATGAGGACTGTCCGGCGTGGGACCTCACCGGGCTATACAAAATATGGCGACAATTAAAACTACTACATCCTAATGACCTCGGGCACGTAGGTGTGTGCGGGTTTCGTATACTTACAACTTTACCAGGGGCTGGGCCCTGAAATCCCACTCCGTGCTGCTATCAGCAGCCATGGTGGACGCCTCGGGGAGGGAACCTTTCCCCCTCTTTGGCGATTCGGCCTCCAGGGATGAGGAAGCCGTCCTTTTCTTCCCTCCCCTTGCGGGGGACTCGTCTTATTCCTCCTCCTCTTCATCTTCGGAGGAGGGATGGTCGTGGGAGTCTTCAGATTTTGTGTCCGAAGCATCGCGACGACGAAGGCCACTCCGGGTCTTCTTGACCTTCTTGGAGACCTCTTTCTTCGGCGCCTCGTAAGGCGCTAGGACCAGCATCTTTGTCAGAAGAGGTCCGGCTGGTTCCTCCGACAGCGGGGCTGGACAGTGTATCCGCTCCACCTTTTTCGTCCATTCCTGGGATTATTATAGAAAGCATGATAAAAGCGTCTCCCTCAGGACACGTCAGCTAAAACATGGATGGACATAGCACATCAATGACTTACCGGACTTGCAGAACGGGATAGTTGATACCCACGGTCCTCGGCGGAGCTCGGCCACGATTTACCGGACTTGAAGAGGACCTTCTAGATGTCCTTGTGGGAGGAGCCATAGAGCTCCCGTAGGGTCTGGTGTTCGGCCGGGTCGTATTCCCACAAATTGCAGGCTCGATGCTGGCAAGGGAGAACCAGGCGAACTAACATCACCTGGACTATGTTGATGAGTTTGACATCCTTGTCGACCACGCTCTGGACGCGTGTTTGGAGCATCGATAGCTCGTCAGATGAGGACCAGTTCAGGCCCTTCTCGGGCCAGGACGTGAGCCACAGTGGGACTCCGGATCTGAATTCGGGAGCAGCGGCCCACTTTTTACTGCGCGGTTCGGTGATATAGAACCACTGTTGCTGCCACTCCTTGACGAAATCATTGAAGGCGCCCGTCGGCCATACGACCTTGGGCATCTTGCTCACCATGGCGCTGCCGCATTCGGCGTGCTCGCCATTCACCACCTTGGGCTTCACATTGAAGATTTTCAGCCATAAGCCGAAGTGAGGCGAAATACGGAGAAAACATACGACGACGAACGTCGAGATGTTAAGGATAGAATTGGGGGAAAGATCATGAAAATCAATCCCGTAATAATACATGACGCCGAGAACAAATGGGTGAAGGGGAAACCCGAGCCTGCGGACAAAATGAGGGAGAAACACGACCCTCTCGCGGGGCTCCGGAGTGGGGACAATTTGTCCCGCCGGCGGAAGATGGTGGCTAATTTTCTTGGCCAGGTACCCGGCCTCTCGGAGCTTTTTGTTATCCCTCTCCCGGACGATAGAGGCCATCCATTTGCCTCCTTCTCCAGATCCGGACATCTTCGGAAGACCTCTCTTCGGTGGAGAAGAAGAGTGCTTGGGCGCTAGGGCTCGAGCAGAGAGGAATGGACTAGCGGAAGGAAAAGGCATGGGTAAAAAGGAAAAGACCTTATCTCTTTATAGAGGCGGTAAAAGCGTTTGCGCCTCCCCACTTGCCTGGTGGAACCCGCTCGTTCCGCACTCGCCGCAATTAGCGATGAGGTTGGGCTACCCATACCCGTATTGATGAGAATCCCGTAATGAGGGGACATGATCTCTGCTTCGGCAAGACGTGCGGAGGAAACCACCTCTCAATATGCGCTGTGGCTGGTTGTGGGAAAACGGTTCGAATAATGACTCGACCGTAGTGTCATGTCACGGTGTCTAAAGTTTTCAGCAGATTACATTTGTGAAGTATCATTCTCTCTACGGTGGTATGTGAAGATCATCTTGCAGATCCGGACACGATTTAAGTGTTCGATAATTATTTTGGAGTATTCGGAGATGGAACCCGCCTTGTAATGCCGAAGACAAACTGCGCGCCGGACTCATCGTCATTGAAGCCTGGTTCAGGGGCTACTGAGGGAGTCCTGGATTAGGGAGTATCTAGATAGTCGGACTATATACTTTGGCCGGACTGTTGGACCATGAAGATACAAGACTCAAGACTTTGTCCCGTGTCCGGATGGGACTCTCCTTTGCGTGGAAGAAAAGCTTGGCGATCCGGATATTATGTTTCCTTCTTTGTAACCGACTCCATGTAAACCCTAGCCCTCTCCGGTGTCTATATAAACCGGAGGGTTTAGTCCATAGAGGGAGGATCATAATCATCATAGGCTAGCTTCTAGGGTTTAGCCTCTACGATCTCGTGGTAGATCAACTCTTCTAATACTCATATCATCAATATCAATCAAGCAGGAAGTAGGGTTTTACCTCCATCAAGAGGGCCCGAACCTGGGTAAAACATCGTGTCCCTTGCCTCCTGTTACCATTAGCCTTAGACACACAGATCAGGACCCCCTACCCGAGATCCACCGGTTTTGACACCGACACCGACCACTATCTTCGGATTCACGTTGAAGGTCTTCAGCCACAGGCCGAAGTGGGGCTTGATGCGTAGGAAGGCCTCACACACTACGATAAATGCCGAGATATTGAGGATGAAATTGGGGGCCAAATCATGGAAGTCCAGCCCGTAGTAGAACATGAGCCCGCGGACAAATGGGTGTAGGGGGAATCCCAGTCCGCGGACGAAGTGGGAAAGGAATACGACCCTCTCATGGGGTTCTGGAGTAGGGATGATCTGCTTGCGTCTGGGAGCCGGTGCGAAATGTTTGCGGCCAGGTATCCGGCTTCCCGGAGCTTCGTAATGTCCTCCTCCATAACGGAGGAGACCATCCACTTGCCTCCCGCTCCGGACATGTTTGGAGCGGCTTTGCAGAGAAGGTGAGAACTTGGGCGCTGGAGCTCGAGCGTGCGAGAATGGATGGGCAGGGGAATGATAGAGGCAAAGGCGTGCCGTCTTTCGATGAGATGATGGATTTCGCTTTGGTGGAAGTCGACTTTGACGATCCGACTACGAACGTGCGAGGACGTCGCGCCTTGGGAATCGCTAAACCAACTCCGAGAGGTTATTGACCATGCCGGAGCACGATCAACCTGACCACGAGGGTCTGTTTCCTGCGAGCAAACGAAGAACAAGCAAGAAACTGAGATTGCAATCTGGATATTGCGAATATAAGATGAAAGCATTATTGATCAAGGTGGGGTTCTGTGACGCCTTTGTCTGGTCGTTGAACACAAACGAAGTACGTGAAGTTGCAGCTATGGCGAACTTTTAATCTAAACAAAACCCAAAGTCTAAACGGTGCCCTAAGGGCTGTATATATGGAGGAAGAGGGGGGAATTTCGTGGCCCTTGGTGGAGGGGTCCGAAATCAACCATATCTCTTGTTTCCCCACACATACGGACTCTAAAAAAGCCTATACTTATGTATTTCGAAATTACATGGGCCTGGCCCAATAATAAGGTGACGCAACACCTAGAATAGCCTCGGGACGAAATTTAAGAAGTGGCATCTTGTATATTTCATCCAAGGCTTCATGCACCCATTATGGTGGCTTCAAAGTCCTGAAATCATCACTTGTAACTCTGTTCTTGTTCCCCTTGCGCATGCCATCATCCCATGCTTGTTCGTGCTCCAATGTTCATCCTACGCCAAGCTAGGCCCTTCATTTGTAAGCAAAACAAATGTATCCAATTTAGGCAGCATCATATTCTCATGAACATTATAATCATTACCAAGAAACGAAAGTACCTGATAATTTAATTGGCGTGCGCGAGCTCTAGTAATTGGTCCAGTATATGTAGCAGTAGGGGCTGTGGGTGTAACAATGGTATTGATGTCCTCATCATCCTCCCCTTCTTGAAATGAAGTCGTCCTCGACGGAAGCTCATCTTCCTCACCCAAATAAGGCTTCAAATCTGCAATGTTAAAAGTGGG
Source organism: Triticum dicoccoides (assembly GCF_002162155.2). Classification (NCBI taxonomy): domain Eukaryota; kingdom Viridiplantae; phylum Streptophyta; class Magnoliopsida; order Poales; family Poaceae; genus Triticum; species Triticum dicoccoides. The sequence continues at coordinate 295,299,971 of NC_041387.1, read as the reverse complement.
ACTAACCCCAAAATCTGCAGGAAGCTCAAGTTTATATGCATTATCATTTATTTTCTCCAACACCTTAAAAGGACCATCAGCATGAGGCATTAGCTTTGATTTGCGCAGATCATGAAATCTATCCTTACGCAAATGTAACCAAACAAGATCTCTAGGTGCAAACACAACATGTTTTCTACACTTATATCCAGCAAGTTTATATTTAGCATTCATACGCTCAATGTTTTCCTTAGTTAACTCATGCATTTTTAAAATCAATTCAGCATGTTGTTTAGCATCAAAATTAACCTTCTCCGAAGATGGAAGAGGCAACAAATCAATAGGTGCACGAGGTAGGAAACCATACACAATTTCAAAAGGGCACATCTTAGTAGTAGAATGTAATGAACGATTATAAGCAAATTCAATATGAGGCAAACATTCTTCCCACATTTTCTTCTTATTCTTCAAAACAACCCTAAGCATAGTAGATAATGTTCTATTGACTACTTAGGTTTGTCCATCAGTTTGGGGGTGACAAGTAGTACTAAAAAGCAGTTTAGTCCCCAACTTAGCCCATAAACATCTCCAAAAGTGGCTAAGAAATTTAGTATCACGATCTGAAACAATAGTATTTGGCACACCATGCAAGCGAATAATTTCACGAAAGAACAAATCAGCAACATTAACAGCATCATCGCTTTTATGACATGGTATAAAGTGTGCCATTTTCGAGAATCTATCCACGACAACAAATATGCGATCCCTCCCCTTCTTTGTTCGAGGTAAACCTAAAACAACGTCCATAGATATATCCTCCCAAGGAACACTAGGTACAGGCAAATGCATATATAAACCATGAGGATTGAGTCGTGACTTAGCTTTTTGACATGTAGTGCAGTGAGCAACAAAGCGCTCAACATCCCGTCTCATATTTGACCAAAAGAAATGTGTAGCAAGTACGCCCTCTGTCTTCTTCACGCCAAAGTGTCCCATTAATCCTCCTCCATGCGCCTCCTGCAACAACAAAAGACGAACGGAGCTAGCTGGAATGCATAGCTTGTTAGCACGGAACACAAAACCATCATTAACGACGAACTTGTTCCATGTTCTACCTTCCTTACAATTCTGCAATACATCTTTAAAATCAGCATCATGCACATATTGATCTTTGATGGTCTCCAAACCAAATATTTTTAAGTCAAGTTGTGAAAGCATAGTATAGCGACGAGACAATGCATCAGCAATAACATTTTCTTTACCCTTCTTGTGTTTAATGACATAAGGGAATGTCTCAATGAATTCAACCCATTTAGCATGCATGTCACGATTCAGTTTAGCCTGACTTTTAATATGTTTCAAAGATTCATGATCAGAGTGTATAACAAATTCTTTGGGCCATAAATAATGTTGCCATGTTTCTAAAGTCTGAACAAGAGCATATAATTCTTTATCATAAGTAGAATAATTTAGACTAGGCCCACTCAATTTTTCAGAAAAGTATGCAATAGGTTTGCCATCTTGTAATAACACGCCTCCTAATCCAATTCCACTAGCATCACATTCAAGCTCAAAAGTCTTATTAAAATCAGGAAGTTGGAGTAAAGGAGCATGTGTCAACTTATCTTTCAATACCGTGAAGGCTTCTTCCTGTGCGGTACCCCAAAGAAAAGGCACATCTTTCTTTGTAAGCTCATTGAGAGGTGCAGCAATGGTGCTGAAATCTCTCACAAAATGCCTATAGAATCCAGCGAGGCCAAGAAAACTCCTCACTTGTGTGACCGTTTTGGGCTGCGGCCAACTCTCAATAGCTTCAATCTTGGCTTTATCAACTTCAATTCCCTATGGAGTAACAAGATAGCCAAGAAAAGATACTCGGTCGATGCAAAAGGTGCACTTCCCAAGGTTACCAAACAAACGTGCATCACGTAAAGCAATAAAAACAACATGTAAATGTTCCAAATGTTCCTCCAAAGATCTGCTATAAATAAGTATATCATCAAAATAGACTACCACAAATCTTCCAATAAAAGCACGTAAAACTTCGTTCATTAATCTCATGAAAGTACTAGGTGCATTAGTTATCCCAAAAGGCATGACTAACCAGTCATATAATCCAGACTTAGTTTTAAATGCCGTTTTCCATTAATCTCCCAATTTCATACGAATTTGATGGTATCCACTATGCAAATCAACTTTGGAGAATATTGTAGAGCCACTAAATTCATCAAGCATATCATCTAGCCTAGGAATAGGATGACGATAACAAATAGTAATATCATTAATGCCTCTAGAGTCAACACACATACGTGATGTACCATCCTTTTTCGGCACTAGAATAATAGGAACAGCACAAGGACTAAGGGATTCGCGTATATAACCTTTGTCAAGCAGCTCATGTACTTGACGCATAATCTCCTTCGTCTCCTCTGGATTGGTACGGTATGGTGCACGGTTGGGTAATGATGCACCGGGAATTAAGTCAATCTGATGCTCAATCCCTCGAATGGGAGGTAATCCCGGTGGCACGTCTTGTGGAAAGACGTCAGCGAACTCCTGCAAAATGTTAGTGACAGCAGGAGGAAAAGAGGAAGGCACGTCCTGAAATGAAAATAATGCCTCTTTGCACACAAAAGCATAGCAAACAGATTTGCTGAAATCTAGCTCATCAATATCACATTTAATGGCAAGTAAACATGCACTTTTCAATTTAATTTTAGAAACAACACTAGATGGTTTACTATTAGGCTTCATTTGTTGCTCAAATTATTTTGCCACAATCTGATTTTCACTCTTATTTGTCTCCTGTTTTGCTTTATTAGCTCTATTAATATCATATTTCAAAATGGAATCAGGAGTCATATGAAGCAAAGTAATATTTTTTTCCTTATGAACCAGAGTATTTGTACAGAATTTTTTATCAAATTGCCATGGTCGACCAAGTAATAAGGAACATGCTTGCCTAGGTACCACATCACAATCAACATAATCAGCATATGTAGAGATACTAAAATGCACACGAACAATACGTGTTACCTTAACCTTGCCGCTGTTGTTGAACCATTGGAAGTAGTAAGGATGTGGATGTGGTCTTGTGGTGAGAGATAGCTTCTCCACCATCTCCATGCTAGCCAAGTTGTTGCAGCTCCCTCCGTCTATGATGACGCGCACAGAACGTTCCTTCACAACTCCCTTTGTATGGAACAAATTGTGCCTCTGATTTTGCTCAGCTTGTGTGACCTGCACACTCAAAACACGTTGAGCAACTAAACATTCATACCTGTCAGCATCTTCAGGAGCCATGTATTGCGTCTCATGATCAGAATCAACTCCACCGTGTTCTTCACTTGTAATAAGCGCCAAAGTCTCCTCATCATAGTCACTAGCGGACTTATACCCACCATCCTCAGTAGCAATCATCACACGCTGAGATTTGCATTCTCTCTCATAATGACCTCTTCCCTTACAACGACGACAAATAATATCATTTGTGTGCCCTGTTGATGCCATGGAAGAAGAAGAGCTCTGTGCAGGCCCGACAGGTGCGCTCTTGGCAGATAGTGGTGGTTGTGCCTACTTTCTTGTATCACGGCTGTAGGTGGCACCTGATGGAGGTGCTGGTGCAGTGGAAGTAGAAGATGCACGCGGTGTCCATGATGAAGGTCGACATGCAGAAAAGTTAGTTCGCGCCAATGCCCGTCGATCCTGCACTTCACGTTCAGCTTTACAAGCAAGATGGAATAAACGAGTGATATTAGTATACTCCTTATACTCTAGAATGGTCTGAATCTCTCTATTTAATCCACCCATAAAATGTGCAAGCATAGCTTCATTCTCCTCAACAATACCACATCTAATCATGCCAGTTTGTAATTCCTGATAATATTCTTCTACATAATTTTTCCCTTGTCTTAAATGCTGCAATTTTTGAAGCAATTCACGTTGATAATATGGTGGAACCCAACGAGTACGCATAGCAGTTTTCAAAGCAGCCCAAGTAGTTGGAATAGGATATAATCTACAATGTTCAGACCACCATACACATGCAAAACTAGTGAAAGCACAAACAGCATCAGCAACCCGTCTCTCCTCGGGATATTGTAAACATGTGAAACGTTGTTCAGTTTCTAACTCCCAAGTAAGATATATATCAGGAACATATCTACCCTCAAATGGTGGAATATACAATTTTAGTTTAGGAATATGGTCATTATCTCATACCTGAGGTGGTGGTGTAGGCCTACCATTGCGAATATATACCTGAGGTCGACCTGCTGGTGGTGCTGGTGGCTGCACGTAGTTCTGATTTTGATCAACCTCATCCTCGTAATAGTCCTCCACCTCTGCAGTAACAGCAGGAGCTACAGAAGCACCAACAGCAGTAGCAGCGACACCAGAATTTTGTCCTGGCTCAATAGGAACACGCTGTGCTCGCCCTACTGTATCGCGGAGTAGAGCTGGTTGTGGGAGACGTTTCAGTAATTCATCAAACTTAGCGTCCAACTTGGTGTCAATTGACTTCTCAATGTCATCCATCTTCTCCATTGCCTTTCCAAAGTTGGCCATCACGTCTTCCACCTATTGACCCAACATTTGATGAAACTTATCATGAAGCTCCTTGTTCGTCATGTTCTCCCAGTCAATCTCGTCGGCATGTGTTCCTGCCATAGTTAGCAGCAATAGAAACAGACAAGAATATTATCCTACAAACTACTGGTATATGATGGTGGTGGGGTTTCACAAACCCATCAAGCAAATCTCAAATTCTTACCAGTTCTTACCCAACAACAGGTGGTGATCGGCAACCGTTGTAGTCAAAACTCTCAAAGCTTGGATAGAGTGATTACCAGGGAGAGTCAAATGCACGACGTAGATGTATGTGGAGCTGGGAAGGCTTATAATATGGTAGCAAAAAGGGTCAGCAATAATCAATTCAGAGATGCAAAGTTGAATAAACGCTCAACGATGTACTGTGCTGGTCCTAGGCTAGACCGTGCTAGAGACGCGAGCCTAGAACAATAACAAAATCACGGCGCGACACGTAATCAAGGGAGGAGCACACTCTGATCATTTTTTCCTCATTTTTTGCACTTTTTTCCCTCTTTTTTTTGCTCCGCAACAAATTTTTTCTGAAAAAGTCTACAAATGGCCTAAAAACTGCCCAGCCAGAATTTTCCAGACTTAGTTTTTTTTTGAAACTAGAACTATTTTTCTTGTATGGGTAGAACGGAAGTTGGGGAATCTGACTTGTTGACGATTCATAGTATCGCGTGCTCTGGAACTCAAAGATAAAGGAACAAATACTAGACTCGGACTAGGACTGGTGGCGGAGATGAATCTGGTGGAACTCGCACTAGTGATGGTATATGACGGTGGTATATGTGGACTCGGATTGGTGGTGGTATATGAACTCAGATTGGTGGTGGTATATGGACTCGGATTAGTAGCGGATAAGCGGTGGTGGTATATGGCAGGGCGATGATGATGGTGCGGCGGCAGCGTGAATACCCGTGAACAGAACTCGAAACTCTAAAGACTAGATGCTAAGACCAGCAACTTGACACAACGAAGCAACCGCAAATTCAACAACGCAAATACAGAAAAGATTATGCAAAGGCTCAGATTGGTTCGGATAGGATGAACTAACCCTAATTTTTTTGGCTTTTTCGTGGACTATAGGTATGAAGAAACAAACTCGATCTAAACTACGAAAAACTGTAAAATCTCACCGAGCAACCTGAAAATCTGATACCACTTGATAGAGGCAAAGGTGTCCCGTCTTTCGATGAGATGATGGATTTCTCTTTGGTGGAAGTCGACTTTGACGATCCGACTACGAACCTGCGAGGACGTCGCACCTTAGCAATCACTAAACCAACTCCGAGAGGTTATTGACCACACCGGAGCACGATCAACCTGACCACGAGGGCCTGTTTCCTACAAGCAAACGAAGAACAAGCAAGAAACTGAGATTGCAATATGGATATTGCGAATATAAGATGAAAGCTTTATTGATCAAGGTGGGGTTCTGTGACGCCTTTGTCTGGTCGTTGAACACAAACAAAGTACGCGAAGTTGCAGCTATGGCGAACTTTTAATCTAAACAAAACCCAAAGTCTAAACGGTGCCCTAAGGGCTGTATATATGGAGGAAGAGGGGGGAATTTTGTGGCCCTTAGTGGAGGGGTCCGAAATCAACCATATCTCTTGTTTCCCCACACATACAGAATCTAAAAATAGCCTATACTTATGTATTTTGAAATTACATGGGCCTGGCCCAATAATAAGGTGACGCAGCACCTAGAATAGCCTCGGGACGAAATTTAAGAAGTGGCATCTTGTATATTTCGTCCAAGGCTTCATGCACCCATTATGGTGGCTTGAAAGTCCTGAAATCATCACTTGTAACTCCGTTCTTGTTCCCCTTGCACATGCCATCATCTCCATGCTTGTTCGTGCTCCAATGTTCATCCATCTCCAAGCTAGGCCCTTCATTTGTAAGGAAAACAAATGTATCCAATTTAGGCAGCATCATATTCTCATGAACATTATAATCATTACCAAGAAACAAAAGTACCTGATAATTTAATTGGCGTGCACGAGCTCTAGTAATTGGGCCAGTATATGTAGCAGTAGGGGCTGTGGGTGTAACAATGGTATTGATGTCCTCATTAGGGAAGAAGAAGGCGTGGGTGAAAAAAAGGAATCCTTATCCCTTTATAAAGGTGGTAGAAACTGTGCGCCTCAACACTTGCCCCGTAAAGTCGCTTATTCCCCAAGCACCGCAATTGATGGCGTGGTTAGGTTACCCACACCCGTATTGATGAGAATCCCATGATAAGGGGACACGATCTATGCTTCGACAAGACGTGCCAAGGAAACCGCCTAGCAACATGTGCAGTAGCTGGTTGAGAAAAACGGTTCGAATGATGACCGGGCCGCGGAGTGATGTCATGCTATGAAAAGTTGTCAGCAGATTAGATTTGTGGAATACTGTGCTCTCTACGGTGGTATGTGGAATTTGTTTTGCAGAGCCAGACACGACCTTCGTGTTCAAAATCTTCTATGGAGTATTCGGAGAAGGAACCCCCCTTGCAATGCCAAAGACAATCTGCGCGCCGGACTCATCGTCATTGAAGCCTGGTTCAGGGGATACTGAGGGGGTCCTGGATTAGGGGGTCCTCGGACAGCCGAACTATATACTTTGGTCTAACTGTTGGACTATGAAGATAGAACATTGAAGACTCCGTCCCGTGTCCGGGTGGGACTCTCCTTTGCGTGGAAGGAAAGCTTCGCAATTCGGATATGTATATCTCCTTCTCTGTAATCGACTCTGTGTAACCCTAGCCCCCTCCGGTGTCTATATAAACCAGAGGGTTTAGTCCGTAGGACAACAACAATCATAGGCTAGCTTTTAGGGTTTAGCCTCTACGATCTCGTGGTAGATCAACTCTTGTAATACTCATATCATCAAGATCAATCAAGCAGGAAGTAGGGTATTACCTCCATCGAGAGGGCCCGGACCTGGGTAAACATCATGTCCCCTGCCTCCTGTTACCATTAGCCTTAGACGCACAGTTCGGGGCCCCCTACTCGAGATCCACCGATTTTGACACTGACAGGACATTTTCATAGCATCATCAAATACGGCCTATTAACGGCCTGTTATGGCTAGCCCATAAAATGTATGATTTCCACTCTAGCCCATTTACGGCCCATTAAACGACCTGTACAAGGCCCATAGATGAGACGGCCCGTAGAAGGCCCATGGATCCAACGGGACGTTGAAGGCCCATGGATCCGACGACCCATTGAAGGCCCATGGATTCGACGTCCCATAGAAGGCCCATGGATCCGACAGCCCATAGAATGCCATGGATCGTCCATCCCATAGATGGCCCATGGATCGTACGGCCCGTGGAGGGCCATGGTTGATAACCCACAAGTGTAGGGGATCGCAACAGCTTTCGAGGGTATTCAACCCTAATTTATTGATTCGACACAAGGGGAGCCAAAGAATATTCTTGAGTATTAGCAGTTGAGTTGTCAATTCAACCACACCTAGATAACTTAGTATCTGCAACAAGGTATTTAGTAGCAAAGTAGTATGATAATAAAAGTAACGGTGGCAAAAGTAAAGATAATAGTTTTTGGGGTTTTGTAGTAGTTGTAACAGTAGCAACGGAAAAGTAAATAAGCGAAGAACAATATGTGAAAAGCTCGTAGGCAATGGATCAGTGATGGATAATTATGCCGGATGCGATTCCTCATGTAATAGCTATAACATAGGGTGACACAGAACTAGCTCCAGTTCATCAATGTAATGTTGGCATGTATTTCGTAAATAGTCATACGTGCTTATGGAAAAGAACTTGCATGACATCTTTTGTCCTACCCTCCCGTGGCAGCGGGGTTCTAACAGAAACTAAGGGATATTAAGGCCTCCTTTTAATAGAGAACCGGAACAAAGCATTAGCACATAGTGAATACATGAACTCCTCAAACTACGGTCATCACCGAGAAGTATCCCGATTATTGCCACTTCGGGGTTGTCGGATCATAACACATAATAGGTGACTATAGACTTGCAAGATAGGATCAAGAACACACATATATTCATGAAAACATAATAGGTTCAGATCTGAAATCATGGCACTCGGGCCCTAGTGACAAGCATTAAGCATAGCAAAGTCATAGCAACATCAATCTCAGAACATAGTGGATACTAGGGATCAAACCCTAACAAAACTAACTTGATTACATGGTAAATCTCATCCAACCCATCACCGTCCAGCAAGCCTACGATGGAATTACTCACGCACGGCGGTGAGCATCATGAAATTGGTGATGGAGGATGGTTGATGATGACGACGGTGACGAATCCCCCTCTCCGGAGCCCCAAACGGACTCCAGATCAACCCTCCCGAGAGAGATTAGGGCTTGGCGGCGGCTCCGTGTCGTAAAACGCGATGAAACTTTCTCTCTGATTTTTTTCTCCCCGAACGTGAATATATGGAGTTGGAGTTGAGGTCAGTGGAGGTCCAGGGGCCCCACGAGATAGGGGGGCGCGCCCAGGAGGAGGGGGCGCGCCCCCTATCTCGTGGACAGGGTGTGGGCCCCATAGTGTATTTCTTTCGCCCAATAATTCATATTAATTCCAAAAAGTGCCTCTGTGGATTTTCAGGACATGCCGAGAACTTTTCTTTTGTACACATAAAACAACATCATGGCAGTTCTGCTGAAAACAACGTCAGTCCGGGTTAGTTTCATTCAAATCATGCAAGTTAGAGTCCAAAACAAGGGGAAAAGTGTTTGGAAAAGTAGATACGTTGGAGACGTATCAACTCCCCCAAGCTTAAACCTTTGCTTGTCCTCAAGCAATTTAGTTGATAAACTGAAAGTGATAAAGAAAAACTTTTACAAACTCTGTTCTTGTTGTTGTAACATGAAAAGCCAGCATTCAAGTTTCACCAAATATTATGAACTAACCATACCCACAATAACACTTAGGTCTCACAATTACTCATATCAATAGCATAACCAGCTAGCGAGCCATAATAATAAAACTCGGATGACAACACTTTCTCAAAATAATCATAACATGATATAACAAAATGGTATCTCGCTAGCCCTTTCTGAGACCGCAAAACATAAATGCAGAGCACCTTCAAAGATCAAGGACTGACTAAACATTGTAATTCATGGTAAAAGAGATCCAGTCAAGTCATACCCAATATAAACCAATAGTAATGAATGCAAATGACAGTGTGCTCTCCAGCGGGTGCTTTTTAATAAGAAGGGTGATGACTCAACATAAAAGTAAATAGATAGGCCCTTCGCAAAGGGAAGCAGGGATTTGTAGAGGTGGCAGAGCTCGATTTTAAAATAGAGATTGAATAACATTTTGAGCGACATACATTTGCTGTCAACGCAACAATTATGAGATGGTTGTATCTTCCATACTACATGCATTATAGGCAGTTCCCAAACAGAATGGTAAAGGTTTATACTCCCCCAACCACCAACAAGCATCAATCCATGGCTTGCTCGAAACAACGAGTGCCTCCAACTAACAACAACCCTTGGGGAGTTTTGTTTAATTATTTTGATTTGCTTTGATCTTTTTGGATCATGGGACTGGGCATCCCGGTTACCGGCCCTTTCTCGTGAATGAGGAGCGGAGTCCACTCCTCTTGAGAATAACCCACCTAGCATGGAAGATATAGGCAGTCCTAGTTGTAACATGAGCTGCTCGAGCATACAAAACAGAATTTCATTTGAAGGTTTGGAGTTTGGCACATACAAATTTACTTGAACGACAGGTAAACAGCGCATATAGGTAGGTATGGTGGACTTATATGGAACAACTTTGGGGTTTAAGGAGTTTGGATGCACAAGCAGTATTCCCGCTTAGTACAGGTGTAGGCTAGCAAAAGACTGGGAAGCAACCAACTGAGAGAGCGACAACAGTCATAAACATGCATTAAAATTAATTCACACCGAATACAAGCATGAGTAGGATATAATCCACCATGAACATAAATATCATGAAGGCTATGTTGATTTGATTCAACTACATGCGTGAACATGTGCCAAGTCGAGTCACTCAATTGATTCAAAGGAGGATACCATCCCATCATACCACATCATAATCATTCTAATAGCATGTTGGCACACAAGGTAAACCATTATAACTCATAGCTAATCAAGCATGGCACAAGCAACTATAATCTCTAAATGTCATTGCAAATATGTTTACTTCATAATAAGCTGACTCAGAAACGATGAACTCATCATATTTACAAAAACAAGAGAAGTCGAGTTCATACCAGCTTTTCTCATCTCAATAAGTCCATCATATATCGTCATTATTGCCTTTCACTTGCACGACCGAACGATGTGTATAATAATAATAGTGCACGTGCATTGGACTAAGCTGGAATCTGCAAGCGTTCAACTCTAGAGAGAAGACAAGTAATATGGGCTCTAAGTTAAATAAAAAATCATGCATATGAGAGCCACTAAACATTTTCAATATGGTCTTCTCGACCCGCAAAGGAAAGAAAAGAAAATAAAACTATTTACATGGGAAAGCTCCCAACAAGTAAAAATAAGAACTAGAAATCTTTTTGGGTTTTCATTTTAATTTCTACTACAAGCATGGAAATTAAACTAACTATTTTTTTTTGGTTTTTCTTAAGGTTTATCAAACACACAAGAGAAAACTAGAAAAGGAAATTTAAACTAGCATGGATAATACAATGAAAGAGTATGAGCACCGACGACTAGTGTGTAAACATGAATGTAAAGTCGGTGAGAAATACATACTCCCCCAAGCTTAGGCTTTTGGCCTAAGTTGGTCTAGTACCAAGGACCGCCGCTACTCTCCCTGGTGTAATGGGAGGTGTAATCAGGATACCACTGGCTGGTCACCTCCGGATCCCACTGGACAGATGATGCACGATAAGGGTCCAGTTCAGATTCCGGCTCAGGTTCAGGTTCTGGAGTAAAAGCTTGGGCTCGATGATTGTTCACCGCTTCCGGTGTGACAAGAAATTTTTCTGCAAGCAAATCAAACAACAAAGGCGCAGGCAAAATAATAATCTCAAAGTGTTCCATTAAATCTAAGTTATACAAGAGCATCCTCTCTTCGTTGTCAACAATAAACTTGTGTGCTACCATGCTCTTGTAATCTAAAATGTGAGGAGGAAATTTTGTCTCCTCTTTCTCGTGGTGCCTAATGGGTATCTGAAAATGTCTAGCAAGACGTGCATCATAGATACCTCCAAATATGGGGCCTTTTGTATGATTCATGGCTAGCCGTTTAGCAATGACGGCACCCATACTAAAAGTATTGTCTCCAAGCAAGGCATGTTGAAGAATGATAATATCAGGAACACTAAAGCTTCCACTATTTCCACGACCAATCAAACATCTACTAGAAAATATGGCAAAGTAGCGTAAAACAGGAAAATATATGCTAGAGATTTTTGCCTCGGAACCCTTCTTTGGCTCCTCTACAACGATAGTGTTAACAAAGCCATCCACATCTTTACGATGGGGTTCTTCTAATTCTCCCTCATAAGGTATCCTACACACCGCGCAAAAATTACGTAAAGACATATAAATGAAATGATACTGCAGGCGGTGACTTCTTAGGATAATAATAAAAGTTTTGCATGAAAGTATTGGTGAATAAGAGATACTGATTGATCTGGTCGTTGATGAACCCGGTGAGGCCTGCAGTCTCGATCAAAGAATAAAAATCTTCATGAATCCCAGCTTCTTTCAAGAAATCATTGCATGGCCATTCACACAAGCGCACTTCCGCTAAGCGAGGAAGATTATACTTGGCTTTTTCCTTCTCGTTGGCTTGTTTTTCCTAAGAGCCTTGGCTAGAAGAGCACCTCAAAAATTTCCTTAACATTTTCTGATTTTTTTTGAAATTTTAGTAACTTCAAAATAAAAGTGAATAAAACTAAACAAGATTGGTAGCAACTACTCCTACAAGTGCCTAGAGCCTATATCATGCATTGGAATTGCTTGGGACCTCATAAATTTAACATGCAAGCTCAAGAACATGGTCACCTATGCAGCAAAAATTTGCAATGAATAAAGCACTAGAACAAAAACTAATTGGACCAATGGAGGAGTCACATACCAAGCAACAATGTCCCAAAGCAGTTTTATGAATGGAGCTTTGAGCAAGGAGATCAAAAATCGCAGCAAAATGAGCTAGAACTCATGCTTGAGCTGGATGGGGATTTTTTTGGGTAGAAGATGAAGTGTGTGGGTGCTGGCATAAGTGGAGGGGGGGTCACCAGGGGCCCATGAGACAGGGGGGCGCTCCCAGCTGGGGTGGGCGCGCCCTCCACTCTCGTGGCCTGGTGGTTGCCCCTCCTGCAGTGTTTTCAGTGCCTAAAATCCTCAAATATTCCATAAAGAATCATACTAAATTTGCAGGGCATTTGGAGCACTTCTATTTTCAGGATATTTTTTTAATGCACGGATAATTCAGAAAACAGACAGATGATACTATTTTTGCTTTATTTATTCTAAATAAAAAAAGTAAAAAGAGGGTACAGAAGGTTGTGCCTTCTAGTTTCATCCATCTCGTGATCATCAAAATGAATCCGATAACAAGGTTGATCAAGTCTTGCTAACAAACTCATTCCGAATAACACGGAACCAGAGAAATTTCAAACAACACTAAGTTACCTCAACGGGGATATGAAAATCCCCAACAATAAGAATATCATACTTTTTCTTGACAGTAGGGAGAGGAAATTCAAAACCTCCAATAATAATAGTTGGAACTTTTCCAATAGATATGATGCTATGAACTTGAGATTGTTTCCTCGGAAAGTGTATCGTATGCTCATTAACATTTACATGAAAAGTGACATTGCCTTTATTGCAATCAATAACAGCCCCTGCAGTATTCAAAAAAGGTCTACCAAGGATAATAGACATACTATCGTCCTCAGGAATATCAAGAATAACAAAGTCCATTAAGATAGTGACATTTGCAACCACAACAGGCACATCCTCACAAATACCGACAAGTATAGCAGTTGATTTATGGGCCATTTGCAAAGATATTTCAGTAGGTGTCAATTTATTCAATTCAAGTCTACGATATAAAGAGAGAGGCATAACACTAACACTTGCTCCAAGATCACATAAAACAGTTCTAACATAATTTCTTTTAATGGAGCATGGTATAGTTGGTACACCCGGATCTCCAAGTTTCTTTGGCATTCCACCCTTAAAAGTGTAATTAGCAAGCATGGTGGAAATTTCACCTTCCAGTATCTTTCTTTTATTTGTAATGATATCCTTCATATACTTAGCATAATGTTTACTTTAAGCATATCCGTTAAGCGCATACGTAAGAAAATAGGTCTAATCATTTCAGCAAAGCGCTCAAAATCCTCCTCATCCTTTGTCTTGGATGGTTTAGGAGGAAAGGGCATGGGTTTCTGAACCCATGGTTCTCTTTTTCTACCGTGCTTCCTAGCAACAAAATCTCTCTTATCATAACGTTGATTCTTTGATTGTGGGTTATCAAGATCAACCGCAGGTTCAATCTCTACTTCATTGTTTTTGCTAGGTTGAGCATCGACATGAACATTATCATTAACATTATCACTAGGTTCATGTTCATCACCTGTTTGTGTTTCAACATCAAAAATAGAAATATCATTGGGATTCTCAGGTGTGTCTATAGTAGGTTCACTAGAAGCATGCAAAGTCCTATCGTCTTTCTTTTTCTTCTTTTTGGAAGAACTAGGTGCCTCTAAATTGTTTCTCTGAGAATCTTGCTCGATTCTCTTAGGGTGGCCTTCAGGATACAAAGGTTCCTGAGTCATTCTACGAGTTCTAGTAGCCACTCTAACAGCAAAGTCATTTTTATTATTTAATTCATCAAGCAAATCATTTTGAGCTCTGAGTACTTGCTCAGCTTGAGTAGCAACCATAGAAGTATATTTGCTAATGAGTTTGAGTTCACCTTTAACTCTAGCCATGTTATTGCTCACACGTCCTATCTCGAAAGCATTATTCTTTAACTCTCTACCAACATAAGCATTAAAACTTTCTTGTCTATCCATAAAGTCATCAAATTTATCTAAGCATGGGCTATGAAATTTAGTAGAGGGGATTTCAACTTTATCATATCTATAGAGAGAATTTACCTTTACTACCTGTGTTGGGTTATCAAGACAATGTGGTTCTTCAGCAGACGGTATACTAAGACCATGTATTTCTTGAATAGGAGGTAAATTCTTAACATCTTCAGCTTTAATATCTTTTTCTTTCATTGACTTCTTTGCCTCTTGCATATCTTCAGGACTGAGAAATAAAACACCTCTCTTCTTCGGAGTGGGTTTAGGAATAGGCTCAGGAGTTGGCTCAATTGGTTCAGGAATTGCCTCAGGAACTGGCTCAGGGAGAGTCCAATTATTTTCATTAGTCAACATATTATTCAATAGTAATTCGGCTTCGTCGACTGTTCTTTCCCTGAAAACACAACCAACACAACTATCCAAGTAGTCCTTGGAAGCATCGGTTAGTCCATTATAAAAGATATCAAGTATTTCATTTTTCTTAAGAGGATGATCAGGCAAAGCATTAAGTAACCAGAGAAGCCTCCACTAATCTTGTGGGAGACTCTCTTCTTTGATTTGCACAAAATTATATATTTCCCGCAAGGCAGCTTGTTTCTTATGAGCAGGGAAATATTTAGTAGAGAAGTAATAAATCATATCCTGGGGACTACGTACACAACCAGGAGCAAGAGAATTATACCAAGTCTTAGCATCACCCTTTAATGAGAACGGAAATATCTTAAGGATCTCATCATGAGTAAATAGGGTAGCTATATCATTCAACTTGGTAAGATGTGCCACAACAGTTTCAGATTGAAGGCCATAAAAAGGATCAGATTCAACTAAAGTAATAATCTCAGGATCAACAGAGAATTCATAATCCTTATCAGTAACACAGATAGGTGAAGTAGCAAAAGCAGGGCCAGGTTTCATTCTAGCATTAAGAGACTGCTGTTTCCATTTAGCTAATAATTTCTTAAGATCATATCTATCATTGCAAGCAAAGATAGCTCTAGCAGCTTCTTCATTCATAACATAATCCTAGGGAACAACAGGCAATTCATAATCATTGGGAGAATTTTCATCATCACTATCATCAATAATATCATCTTCAATAATTTCATTCCAACTAACTCTAGCAAGTTGTTCATCAAGAAATTCACCTAATGGCAAAGTATTATCACGCACAGAAGTAGTTTCATCAAGCATAGCAGAAGTGGCATCATCAATAACATGCAACATATCAGAATTCATAGCAGTAGCAGGTTTAGGTGTCGCAGGCTTACGAATAACGGAAGGAGAATCTAGTGCTGAGCTAGATGGCAGTTCCTTACCTCCCCTCGTAGTTGAGGGCAAAATTGTAGTTCTGTTGTCTTTCAAGTTCTTCATAGTGATCAACAAATATAAATCCCAAGTGACTCAGAGAATAGAGCTATGCTACCCGGCAACGGTGCCAGAAATTAGTCTTGATAACCCACAAGTGTAGGGGATCACAACAACTTTCAAGGGTATAGTATTCAACCCAAATTTATTGATTCGACACAAGGGGAGCCAAAGAATATTCTTGAGTATTAGCAGTTGAGTTCTCAATTCAACCACACCTGGATAACTTAGTATCTGCAGCAAGGTATTTAGTAGCAAAGTAGTATGATAATAAAAGTAACGATGGCAAAAGTAAAGATAATAGTTTTTGGGTTTTTGTAGTAGTTGTAACAGTAGCAACGGAAAAGTAAATACGCGAAGAACAATATGTGAAAAGCTCATAGGCAATGGATCAGTGATGGATAATTATGCCGGATGCGATTCCTCATGTAATAGCTATAACATAGGGTGAGACAGAACTAGCTCCAGTTCATCAATTTAATGTAGGCATGTATTCCGTAAATAGTCATACGTGCTTATGGAAAAGAACTTGCATGACATCTTTTGTCCTACCCTCCCGTGGCAGCGAGGTTCTAACGGAAACTAAGGGATATTAAGGCCTCCTTTTAATAGAGAACCGGAACAAAGCATTAGCACATAGTGAATACATGAACTCCTCAAACTACGGTCATCACCGAGAAGTATCCCGATTATTGTCACTTCGGGGTTGTCGGATCATAACACATAATAGGTGACTATAGACTTGCAAGATAGGATCAAGAACACACATATATTCATGAAAACATAATAGGTTCAGATCTGAAATCATGGCACTTGGGCCCTAGTGACAAGCATTAAGCATAGCAAAGTCATAGCAACATCAGTCTCAGAACATAGTGGATACTAGGGATCAAACCCTAACAAAACTAACTTGATTACATGGTAAATCTCATCCAACCCATCACCGTCCAGCAAGCCTACGATGGAATTACTCATGCACGGTGGTGAGCATCATGAAATTGGTGATGGAGGATGGTTGATGATGACGACAGCGACGAATCCCCCTCTTCGGAGCCCCGAACGGACTCCAGATCAGCCCTCCCGAGAGAGGTTAGGGCTTGGCTGCGGCTCCGTGTCGTAAAATGCGATGAAACTTTCTCTCTGATTTTTTTCTCCCCGAACGTGAATATATGGAGTTGGAGTTGAGGTCGGTGGAGGTCCAGGGGCCCACGAGATAGGGGGCGCGCCCAAGAGGAGGGGGCGCGCCCCTTGTCTCGTGGACAGGGTGTGGGCCCCCTGGTGTATTTCTTTCGCCCAATAATTCTTATTAATTCCAAAAAGTGCCTCCATGGATTTTCAGGACAGTCCGAGAACTTTTCTTTTCTACACATAAAACAACATCATGACAGTTCTGCTGAAAACAGCGTCAGTCCGGGTTAGTTTCATTCAAATCATGCAAGTTAGGGCAAAAGTGTTTGGAAAAGTAGATACGTTGGAGACGTATCAATGGTCACTACAACGTTTAGGCGAGTTGGCCCCCGTTTGAACGATATAGCATATTCTAAGAATTATCCTACTCTATACTATCACCTCTAAAAAACGTACACTATACAACAAAGAGACCAAGGCATAGAAAGGTAGAATAATCCTACACTATACAATAAAGAAATTACAGCCGATTATACCCACTGGGCATTATGGTTCGACACCGGTGATAATAAAGCATACACAAACAACAAATTACATACATTGGGCAAATATAGCTCATACATCATGGACGCGCATCAACTTAACTCCATTTGAACTATAATCTCTTTAGAAAATAGGATTGGCCGGATTCAGATAGCACAAATTTCAGTCTGCTAAATCTCCAATTCCTTCGTGGTTACCTCAGTGTCCTGTTTCATTTTTTTTTGACTCCTGCATCTAATACCTGCATGTCTAGTCTCAACTTGTTGATTGTACGTTGAGAATCATGTACACGTTGTCTTGCCACCTCTAGTTGATGCTCGAGAACATCAACACATTCCAATTCTGATCCATAATCATTCGGTAACGGCCATGCCGCACTGCTTGCAGATCTTTGTGTTGATGTCACTTCATCCTGAAATGTTTCTTTAAGTACACATGACCAGGGCAAAAATATAGTTACAATAGTGAAGCGAGCAAGACACTATTTTGCACTCCCTCTGACCCAAAATAAGTGTCTCAAGGTTAGTACAACTTTGTACTAGAGCTAGTACAAAGTTAAGACACTTATTTTGGGATGGAGGGAGTCCATGGCAAAACAGGACTAACAATAATGTTACACGTCATGAAGCATAAGCAGGTGATATTGTAAAAATTATAAAAAGGTAGTTTGTGCAGCTTGCATACAGAAATCTCTCTTAGCTCACTAGAGGAGCATGATGTTGGGGCCCAATCCAAAACATAGACAAGTTACAAATTTAGACAACACATTGCAGATAAGTAAGCAAGCAGTTGGCCATTCTGTAGCTCAATTAAAGCCTTAGGGAGCATAATGAACAGCAGGGGGTTTCATACAAACATACTACAACAAGCAAAACTATGTAATCATTAGCCTAGTATAAACTAGATTGTGAGCCTCATGCAATAATAGTTGGTTAATAGACTTCAAAGCTTCAGGCACACTTCGGCAGACTAATTAAATGGTAAGGCCTTTAATTATGTCAACTAATAGTTATACAAGTACCCAACATCAGGCATCATTCTTTGGGCATCTCATTAACTGAGTACAAATAAAGCAATTGAAAAGAGCAAATTAACTATGCCTGAAACAAACAAGGAATTGAACTGTTGAGTTGGATACAGTGACTTACCTTAACAGGTTGAAGAGGCTCAGTGCAACTCCTACTTCTCTTGCAAGGCTCCTTCCTAACATCTTGTTCTTGAAAATCCTCAATCTTATCTTCATTGCACCCCCTCTGCAAGGTGACACAAACTAGTTACTCGTCTCCTTGGAAGATAAATATGCATACTTTCTAGTCTGTGAACACAAAAGGATGACATTATAACAAAACAACACCACATAATGAAACATGTCGCATCTCTTGAACTTGCACACAATGAAATGAGCGTTTACTATGTCTGCACTATGTAAAAACTAGGAATACATTCAAACTGGATCTCTAGGTACTCTTGGAGAGCCTACTTTAGTGTACAGCCAAACCTTTATGTCACTATGAGTTAGAAAAGGCCCCACTTCAGCAGCCCTTAGTGTTTAAATCATTGACAAGTTCTGTTAGAGTGTTAGGTCAATAACAACAAGTAATCAAAGAAAACAATCCTAGTATGGCTGGCTGATGCAAACAAGCAATTGAACAGATGTGTGAGAAAATCTTACATATCAAAAAAAGAAGCAAAGAAGGAGGCTTAAAGACCATCACTTGACTGACCAGATTTAAGGGGCATTTAAACATCATGTGCAATGTATGAACTAACATAAACATTGCATACTCTAGATTCTATAATGGAATGCACATGTATTAGGTTATGCCATGTATGATGATGCCTAAATGTACACTATAGCAGGCAGGAGTGATTCATCATTGCACGCACAATTGAATTGCAGGTTAAGGGCCAGTTCGATTGCGCCTTTTCAGGGATATTGTCAAAATAAGCCATAAAAGATGTAAAGAAGTCATTTTTGAGTTATGGGTTTGGGCTTAACTAATTTTGCTTTGGAGGGGGTGTTTCGGGTAGAACCTCACTAAAAATTGAAGGGAAGTGGAATAGTGAAATGACTCTGTTGTCTGCCTATATTACACTCAAAATGCAACTGCTAATGCCCGTGTCACACCTGACCCTCAAGTAAAAACAAACACACAAGCGTTCATTGCCCTGCCCGCTTGCATCTCCTCCCCCCTTTCCCTCTACCTCGATCCCCTGCTTGTAGCACTAGGGTTCCTCCAGCCAGCCGTCGCCACTGGTCCCATCTGGCCTGGTCCTCGATGATGCTCTGTCCAGCTAGGCTACATGGCTGGCGGGTAGGGGCAAATCTCCTTGGTTGCTCCTCCCTCTGGCGCCGCCCCTCATTCTCATGGTCTCCAGCAGCTGCTCAACTGTGGTTCATCCAACGCACTACTCCGGCGGGTGATGCACAACTACGACTGATGCCACACTGCGGTAGAAGGCACCTTATTCCCCCTCCCCTCCTCCCAGGCCGTGGCCTTGAGGTGCTGTTGAAGGAAGAGCTCATCCAACAAGGTGAGGATCTCCTATGATTTTTTTGCCAAATTTTCATTCTGATCCACTATACGATAAATTGCTATGAGCTGCTTCTGCTGCTGCTATATGATGCATTGCTATGAGCTGCTCCTACTGCTGCTATATGATGAATTGCTATGAGCTGCTGGTGCTATATGATGAATTGCTATGAGCTGATGCTGCTGCTATATGATGAATTGCTATGAGCTGCTGCTGCTGCTATATGATGAGTTGCTATAAGTTGCTCCTGCTGATGCTATATGATGAATTGCTATGAGCTGCTCCTGTTGCTGCTATATGATGAATTGCTATGAGCTGCTCCTGCTGCTCCTATATGATGAATTGCTATGAGCTGCTGCTGGTATGTGATGAATTGCACACTTCTGCTGCTGTATGATGAGTTGCTATGAGCTATTGCTGCTGCTATATGATGCTTTCAGGTGGTGCTGCTATATGATAATACCAGCCACTTGGACCATCGAATTTCAATAAATAATTGTTCTTCATTTAAATGTGGGTCATGCGTTCTTCGTTTAAATTAGGCAATGGGATCTCTGTGGAAAACATTGACCAAAGTAGATGGTATCTTTGTATTTGCATTTTGAGCAAATAGTGATGGTCTGTTTTCCTATCATATTAATTACTGCACTGGGTTCAATTTGTGATGTTTGCAAGTCAAATTAATTTTCATATAGGCAGCAAAATGAAAAAATATAATGCAATCTAGACTTTACACTGATCATACCAAAGATAAGATGAAAACACAATGAAAAGAGCTGGTTGGCTTATTACATGGAGCTTATATTCACAGGTGCTTATTTTCTTAGGATAACTTGTAATAATTGTCCCTAAGAAACTTGGCCAATAGAACTGACATACAAATAACATGTCACGATGATTGCAATGGAGGAGCGACGTACCATAGCACACTGTATAGGCTCACCGCTGCCTCCCCTTTTATTGTGATGTTCCATGAAATTGCCACATACATCTTGTACTTTTTCATTGTGTAACCCTATCTGCAAGTTGATACGGCTAATTTCAGACATCTCTACATGATACTACATTGCATATCCCTTGCGCATATTTAAACCACCAATTAACAATTGTGTGCGTAGCATAACCTAGCCATGACTCTATGTGCTAGACTAGCAGGCACTCTAAGGGAGCCTAATGTAGTGTACTGGAATTCCTACATGCCACCTACGATTTTGTGTAATGTACTACCTCTGTTCCAAAATATATGTCTTTGTAGGGATTCCAGTATGGACCACATACAAATGTATATATATATATATATATATATATATATATATATATATATATATGCATTTTCGAGTGTAGATTCACTCATTTTGCTCCGTATGTAGCCTATAGTGGAATCTCTAGAAAGACTTATATTTAGGAACGGAGGTACAAGGTAGTATCATGTATGACATCTACATATCTAATTTAGCAGCCAGTAGTAGAAATCATTGTCTGCACAAAAGGGATTACTGGTCAAAAATCGTAGCAAAGCACGCTGGCAGGCATAGAACAATACAAGAGAGAGAGAGACGCACTTACAAGATCATAGCAATGCCTCGGTCCAGGATCTTGGTTGGCCAAGCTGTTAGATCCAGAAGAAACATCGTCCTTGTAGTTTTTGCTAGCTGCATAACAGGTAATAATGACTTGTTAGTATATTTGAAGTACATCGGGCAGGTGATGCTGGACGGGTTTAAAGGTGACAAGTACCTAGGCCGTGAGGGGTGCTTGGCATCTTTCCAGACGGTGGGAATCAGGTTAGAAACATCAAGGGTGATGACATTGCGCTGGCTGTCTGGGTCTGTAAGGAGATCTAGAACCGTCGAGTAGGGTGTTTGTGGATCGGCTCTAGTAGGGTGGACTATGGTGTGGGCGAAGCGGATCTGTGGCCGTGGACGAGGGCGTAGGTGAAGCTGCTCCGGTGGTTGGGTTAAGGATGGTGTCGATGATGCGGATCTGCGGCCGTGGACGGGGCGTGAGAAGCTACTCCGGTGGTTGGGTTAAGGATGGTGTCAACGATGCGGATCTGCGGCCGTGGACGGGGTGTGAGAAGCTGCTCCGGTAGGTTGGATGAGGGTGCGAGGAAGCGGATCTGAGGCCGTGGACTTGTGAGTTGGCAAAGTGTCCCCAGTAGGGTTGAGAATGCAATAGGCGAAGCTACTCCAGTAGGGTTGATGATAGTGTCGGTGAAGCGGCTCCGGTAGGGTTGAGGAAGGTGTCAGCAAAGAGGATCAGAGGCCGTCGACGGGGGCGTCGGTGGGGCGGTTCCAGGGGGTGTGGACGAAGCGTCTCCGGTGGGGAGTACGAATGAGCCCCTGCAGATGCGCGGCGGTTGACGAGAGTACCGGCGAAGCAGATCCGGCGCCGTGGACAAGGCCAACACTAAATGGGTTGTGGTAAAGTGGTGGATGAGCAGTCTACTTGTTTCTAGGGGAGGTGGCAGGGGTAGATGCGGCCGTAGAAGCATATCCGGCGAGGTGGACGCCGCTGGCAGTGAATGGGCTATGGTACGCTGGTGGATGAGCAGTCTAGTCTAGGGTTTTGAGAGGGGAGGGGAGAAAGGCCAATGAAGTACGGACGACGTGATGTAAGATGCTCTGGTGCTGTGGAGTTAGTCGTTTTTGCAGGAGGGGGAGAGGAAATGGGGGTGCCATGTAGTGGGGGGAACCGTAAGTAACCAAGGCAACCCCGACCTATTATGTAGATGAGGGCGGTATTGTAACTGCTGGTCTCTGTGCACCAAGGACAAAAGGGGAATTTCGCATGCTAAAGACTAAGGTGGCGGAAATTTTAGAAGGAGGCGGGAGATTTTGCCGCCCGCGGGATCATTCGTATCTAGTTTAAACTAATTTTGGACCGTGCTAGCGGGAAGGTCATGCTAGACTGTGTACACGAGGCACGCGTCAGCAGTTAATAACTGGTGTGAAGTCCACCCCAGAAAAAAAGACAATAACTCGGGATGATGCGCTGATAACTTGGACGTTCACACGGGCGCGGCCAATCATACGGGTGTAGCGGCATGTTCACAAAGAAGGGATCAAATGCTCAGCCTATGTATTTCTCGTGTAAATAGATAATTTAATGCCATTGGTTATTTACTTTAAACATAATGCATTGACGTGTTAGTGTAGAGGCGCACAAAAAGAAATGGATATTGTAGTCCGCTACTTAAAAGTGTTACCTCATATGATTACATAGCCTCCATTTCATTAATTGCATACCCGTTGAATTCATATATGAATATTACATATATTACTTCAAAATAGAAACTTAAATCATCCAAGACTAATGAATTTGAATGTAAGAGTAATAGTGGTGCATGTACATGATAGCTACATTGGTTGTTTGAAGAAACATTACTGTAACTTTGGCATGCACAACTGAAAAGGTTTATTTAAATAGAAAAAATGTGATATGTGAGTGTCCAATCTTTATATCGTTGAATTGATATTGTACCTTTGGCCACGATACGAAGTAGATATTGATTTATGTTCAAGCGATGCACGTCCACGATCGCTAGATAGTGATACGTGAATGAATTGTGCAATCTCTCTCACAAGCATACATATCTCATTTCCCTGTGGGCATCGTAATCACACGAGCGCACTTCGTGTATTTCTCTCCCTTCGTCAAGGTTAAATTCGTCTTTCTACCCCATCCTACAAGTCTCTCACACAGAAGCACACACACTCTCTCTGTCTAACACGCCCACCCCTTTAATTCCGCCCACCCACAACCACTAATGTCTCAAAGTATAATAATGTCTCTCACACATGTGCCTAAGGTTAACTCGAGTTCCGGAACCATATGAATACATACAATGGGATTCCAAGAGAGCACCTTTTGTTTTGAGATTTCGCTCTTTCTCTCTCTCTCTCCCTCTCTCTCTCTCTCTCTCACACACACACACACACATTGTTTCTCGCTTCATTTTTCCGGCACTTGCATGCACACCGTTTGTTTATCTTCGTGATGCTGTAAGTATGCCTCGCACAAACGCTATCTACCTATCCCTTAATATAGCTAGATATGTGTCACACAAACTCCTTCTCCCTACTAGCAAGATGCCCATGCGTTGCACGAAACATCAATATGCATTTGTATGAGTAGTTTATCTTGTGGGAGAAAAGGATGGACGAGGGAATGCCTTATTTGCAAATGTGGAGAGGGGTGTGGGTATCTTTTTGCAAAATTGCCATAGTTTCCTTCCTATCTGTCGGATATAAATCGGATGGCCTATATTGCAAGATGGCAGGAACACCATCATCACCAACTTTGTTTTTTGTAAGAGTAGAGATATGTGAGTGTCACTGCCCCCCCACACACATACCCACACACCCACACACCCACACTTCCCAACACCGAAGGAGTAGAGTGACACCTCAATCTTGATACTAATCTATCGACTGGCTTCTCTCTCAAACACACATACACACACACACACACACACACACACACACACACACACACACACACACTGCCCGACACCGAAGGAGTAGGGTGGCACCTCGAT
>NC_041387.1:295263256-295274793 GCF_002162155.2 Triticum dicoccoides | reverse complement strand
CAATGATAGCAGAAGGGTGACAACTCGATCTGATCATAATCTGTCAATTGGTTTCTCTCTCAAACATTGTGTCTCTGTGCCTCGCTCAGTAGCCCCCTCAATATGTAGACTTCTCGCGCGCACAACTGTAGTGACGATGACGCTGAACCCAGTGTGCCTTGTTTTTACCGGCTTCATGTGATAGTTTTCACCCTGTTTTTTGTTAATTAACAAGGCAACCTTTTGTTTGTTACTACTAGTGAATCTGAAATCATTCGGGGCAGACATAAAATATATCACTTCAACCCAATTATCGCAGCAACTATTTTAAAAGAAACTAGCTAGATGCCCGTGCGTTGCACGGAACATCAAGATGCATTTGTATGAGTAGTTTATCTTGTGAGAGAAAAGGATGAACGAGGGAAAGCCTTATTTTCGAACATGGAGAGGGGTGTGGGTATATTTTTGCAAAATTGCCATAGACTCCCTCCATCCGAAAATACTTGTCATCAAAATGGATAAAAAGAGATGTATCTAAAACTAAAATACGCCTAGATACATTTCCTTTTATCCATTTTGACGACAAGTATTTCCGGACGGAGGGAGTATTTGTCTTTTTAGAGATTTCAACAAGTGACTATGACCGGACCTTACCAACATATTCAAATAAGTAGTCCATAATTTTGATGTTACCCTCTTTTCTTGGCGGTGCAGTGCCATATGGATACCTCATAAATAAATCAAGGAGAAATCTGACCCCTTCCTAAAAAGACATAAAGAGCAAAATGAGTGAATCTACACTCTAAAATATGTCTACATACACATCTGTATGTGGTAGTCCATTTGAAATCTGAAAAAGACAAATATTTAGGAACGAATGGAGTATAAGAGTAGACATGGAGATATATCTCCAGCATGGTCTACAACAAAAATGTGCTGGACTGGTTAGCACCGGATGCTCGCAACGCGATGACATGAGTTCGGATTCCGTCTTTTAACTTTAAATTTTTATATTATATATTACTTATTTAATATATACTTCTTTCGCTACTGTATTGATAGTGGAACCCACAAAGTACTTAGAATACAAGATTAAGGATGGACTTGTTTCTTTTTAACTTTCTGTATGAAGCTGTAGCCACCCTGCAAGTCACGTGTACACTGTATTAACTTTTTATAGAGGGACAATCATACATGCAATTAACTCAAATGGATTGGATGTCACTCTATTATTTCCAGCATAAGAGCATCTCCAACGGCAGCTGGCAAATTTCCTCCCGCTTCATTCCACGGAGGATGACATCAAACTCCAGCGGCATACATTTTCACAACTCTAACCAACCAGATGAAATTCGTGCAAACATGGACTGATTTCATATAAGCATGAAGGATTTCATATAAAAAAGCCAGATCTTCATATAAACATGATGGATTTCATTACATTTACATGAACTAAGCGGTGCCAATCCGGCTCTCTTGGTATAATTAATACTCCCTCCGTCCGTGAATACTTGTCCTAGAAATGGATGTATCTAGACTTATTTTAGTTATAGATACATACAATTTATCCATTCCTAGAACAAATATTTCCCGCCAGCTGGAGAGGGAGTACATAATCTAAATGGTCGCCCGCGGATCCCTTTGTCTTCCTCATGTCCGTCAGACACTTGCGGGCTCGATGAAGGACCTCAGAAGAGATGAAGCAGCAAAGAAACCACCTTAATGCGCAGTCGTCGCCTCGGCGGTGGTCTTCATGGGTCCCAAGTGGCGGCGGCCTCCCGTGTTCTACTTCTCCTCGATGATGGAGGCAGACACGGAGAAGCTGGCCACCGACTCATTGCTCTCCATGCACCTGGCTTCTGTCTTTGCCTGCATGGCGCTGCCACAGGCACGGGAGGCGCGCCCACAGACATGGGAGGCACGACCACCACAGTCATTGGTGGCGCGGTACGACGCGACAGTGACGACACCCGTACCGGCATGCTCACCGCCGTGCAGGCGTGGAGCAACTCGCCACTCCTTATCAAGCTTAACTTGAGCGGCGAGTTGCTGAACCACGCGCCTGCTTGGGGCGGCAACCGGCTCCGTCGGGCCAAGCGAGGTTTGTGAAGCACCGAGTGGCCTCGCCCGTATCCGAAGGGCTCGGCGGGCCACCCAGCCGGGTAATATGCCGGAGAACGGCTCCTCGGAAGCCATAGGAAGAGTGGAGAAAATGGTGAAGGAGGAGATGGGGGAGCGGTGGAGAGGTGCGATTCTTGCCCGCTGTCTGTCTGGCCTCGTGTAAATAGAGGGAGGACGGTAGGAGCTTGGCCGGCGTCTGGCCTCGTTTAAACTAAGGGTGGACGGGAGGAGCTTGACCGGTGTTGCATTTAATTATGGCCCGCTCATGAACGGACGTGTGGCCGGAGTAGGATTCTCGGTTTGCATGCGGGTTTAACAGAGGGGTTTGATGGAGGCGAGGAGGCATGTTCAGCCGGGCGTGCAGCAGGCGGCGCAGTACTATTCGATTTGACAGCAGTAATGAGCCGTCAAATCACAAAGGCCCTCGCCTCTCGTGAAACCGACCAAGCTAGACTGCCCCGCCCTCTAGCCTTTTAAAAAAATGTGTACTCCACTTTTATGCAGTAGTAGTTTCGATGGATTGCGCCATGGAGCAAAACTTGAACTTAAAAAAAAGGTGGTACATATAGAGAGCGCTCATCGCCAAATTATGCATGTAGTACTATTAAAAAAGCTAGTACGTGCTCAAATGGGGTGCTAAATTCTATTAAAGAAATACTAGTATGTACATACTGAAGAGTTAAAGTAATGAGAAGAAACATAACATAGTTCTACTGGGGGCTCAGCACAACACACCCCTCAAATTAAACTAAGCACACCTGAAATTAAACTATGCAACTAATCCGGTAGACACTGCATTAGAACCACCATGAGCAACGACACTGCCACCTTACTCAGAGTCCTCGTCCACGTCCTCGACTTCGTCCTTGTCCCTCTTCCTCTTGGCTGATACTTCTTTGCTTGAACCGCACACTTGGCTCTTGATCTTCATCCAATCCTTGTGGATATTGAAACAAAGGTAGCCATCCATTGCAGCGTAGTGGATGTGGTCTATATCTAGTACATTTCGCTGCCATGTATGACTATGAAACGTGTAATGAGGTTTCTCTAGTTTACTGTACGAAGGATGAACCATGGCTCCTGCCAGGGTCAGCATTGAAGGCTGACCACTGGAGGGCAGCAACCGATTCTTCTGGAGGTCAAAGGGGTTGCCTACAATGAGGCCTATCCAACCCAGGACTTTTTTGTCGTTCATAAAGTCTACAGTACGAATTTGACGTCGGCATTCAACGTCGGCATGGCATATGTGGTAGACCAAGCATAAGTCAAGCACGCAAACCTGGATCATGACGGGCTTCTTCCTCTCTTCCTCCTTTAGATCCTTCTCTCATCCCAGGACTGTGGTGTACTCAACATCTAGCCCAGCGACCCACTCATCATTTGAATTTTCAAACATGCGTTTGAAGCGAGCAAGGCATCCTTTCACCGTCGCAGAAGAACGGGTGTAGATGACATCGAACTCATGGCTGGTGATGGTTCTAACCTTGTACTCACCGCCGATCATGGAGATTTGGGACGCCATGGATTTGGGAGGAGGGTTAGGATTAGTGGAACTGCCGAAATGTGAAAGGACGGGACGACTAGGAGCGAACTGCCGTAATATTAAAGGACGTGCGTGGACGAGTAGGAGTGAACTGCCAGCGTGCGAATGACAGGGTAGCGGCTTTCCATTCTCCCATGATACGGGCTTCCGAGAGCCCTTGGATCTGAGATCAAACAGTTGCATGGCGTGATTCTAGACCTATGGGTGAATATCCTATCTTGGAGGGTTATTCTGCAAATTTTCAGCAACTTAGCATGCGATCGTTCGATCTCAGATCCAAGGGCTGCTAGCAGCCTGTATCATGGTCACGCCTACCACAACCGTCGCGTCGCTCGCGCGGTCGCCCCCTTGGAGATTTAACACGGTGCGTTAGGCTATCTGATGTTGGCATGTCATACATAGTCATCACTTAGTCACTCATACTACAACAAGGTTAGCTATAAGGTTGGCTATAAGTGTATTTTTTTACTTCTCTCTATCTCTTTCTTCGTACTCCCTCCGTCCCATAATATAAGAACGTTTTTGACAGTAGTGTAGTGCCAAAAATGTTCTTATATTATGGGACACAGGGAGTAGTATTTATTGCATTTGCCAAGGAGTGACCTCTTCCAATGAAATGGTGCTTAGATGAGGTGCTAAGGGCATTAAATGGCTTAGCAATCAAGTCCCCAATGCATAGGTGCTTATTAGTTTTGTTGCTAAGTTTGCTTCATTTAATTAGCTATAGACTCAAAATTGTCTTTTCACCTAGGTACACACGCTTAGCACCATTTCTTCCTTGGGTCACCAAACTAGTCTCTCTTTTCTTAATTAACTTGCCACATCAGACTTTATGCCTATGTGGCAAGCTTAGCACCTGTAGGAGCAAGTAAGTACTACAATAGTGGGCTATAAGCCTGCTTTACATGGCATTTTTGCATATGTGGAGGAAAGAGGCAAGGAAAAAGTGGAGAAGTGGGATCTCATGCAAGAGCCAGCCTCTACATGGTGGAGCATTGGGAGAGGCACCTGTATGGAGGTGGTCAGGAATCGGGAGACTCACGTCGGTCGTAGCGCTGCAGTTAAAATGATTATGGCAAGTCAAATCACGGGGCCCCACCTGTCTAGCAGTAACTCGCTGTCAAATCACAGCCCTACGTTTGCAGCAGCCTACTCCCTCATCTTCTCGCGTCTCTGTCGAACTGACTAGGTGGAACTGATCCGCCTACCTCACAGGAAAAGCCTCGCCCTTGACTTTTAAATAGTACAGTATACTCCCTCCGTCTAGGTGAATAAGTCATGTTAGATTGTGCACCGTGACCAAGGTGGAGAGGAAAACGAGAGAACTTAATGTTTATTTGCTAAGGCTGGTTGTAATGGTAGTATCATAGCTAGTATCATGCATGCCAACTAGGCAATTTTGATGAGGTGTCATAGAATTAAATGAAGAAAGAGAGAGTTGAGTATCATATCATGATACCGTATCATAATAAATGCTATGCTACTATGTGTCATGCATGTCAATAAATAAAGTACTACATGATACTAATATATGATACTAAGCATTATTAATATCATTGCATGCAACAAACTGACCACTTCATATCATGTTTGATAGTCTCAAGTCATTAAAAGCATACAAGCCCCACATCTCTTATTGGTTGATTCCTCTATTTATGTCAAAAAATAGAAACAACATGAGAGTTAAATGCACCGCGCCTATGTGTTTTGGGACTAATATTTGGTTTTTGTAAGATGACTTACTCACCTAGACGGAGGGAGTATTCGATTTGACAGCGGGGGGCACAGTTCCCGATACGGCTTTAATGCAGAGGAGGGAGGGAGTAGCGGTTCCCAAAATGTTGAACGACCAATGCATCCTCCTTCAATTAATGCATGAGGGAAGTAATGGGAGGAGGACCGGGAAAAGAGGCTGCACGATGTGAATGCAACGTAGTTTGCCCTCATATAAAGGCACCCCTCCATTCCAATGCATCTACCACATCGTACACACCTAAGCATTTGCCTAAGCACCTACACTAAGCGCAAAATAGCTCACTCCAGACCCATGGCGGCGATGCGCGCGAGTGGCCAGCGGCTGTGCCAGATGGTCCATGACGCCGGCCTGCGGCATGGCGCCGAGGATCGTCTCCAGACAGTGTTGGAGACCGGTTGGTGGATGGCCGCCGTCGACGCCAACTACGACTCTCAGTTGGACCAGATGATCGTTGCCACCAACAACAAGTTCACCATCCTCAAGAAGCTCGTGGACGACATCGCCGTACTCCTCCAGCCCGCGTGCCCGGGCTCCTCATTGCCTGCCACCCTAATCGGCCTCCATGGCCGGAACCTCTTTCAAGCACTGGTGGCCCTGCGACTACCCGCCGACGCCCCAAAGAATGTCCACCTGGAGGTCGCGCTCGCCGTGAGGCGCCTCGCCCTACAAGAATTCATCGACCTACACATCCACATGTACGAGCAAATCATGTACATAGGTATCTACATGGCCAGTGAGGACGCTACGACGTTGGCCTTCCTCAACCGGCTGGAAGCCTTGGAAGCCTTTGCTGAGAAGCACCTCGACCTCGCCACAAAAGCCACCGCTCCTTAGCCACCAGTTGGTGGCCCGGTGCACTAAGTTGAGGAGAAGGAGGTCGTACATTGATGGATGCATCTTTCTTCTTGCCTTCTGTAACCACCACTGCGATTGCATCATCGTGGCCTTAATTCTTATTGTGCTGTTGCATTCTCGTTCCAGTCAATATCGACATGTGCGATCCCTTTGCTTAATTATATGCATCACCGTAACTAGTACTCCATCCGTCAATTTATAAGTTGTGCTTACCGTTTCCATCAACTTCCTGCAACGCGCGGGCATCTTGCTAGAAACACTAGAACATGTCAGACTGCGTGTGACCAAACCGACGATGCACCAACCTAGCTACTACGTACCCTGCTTATCTGGCGGAAATATCCCCTCCCTAGCGTTTCCAATTGTTATTTCTATCTATCGATCGTGCCAAGGAGCGGAACCAAATGTTACAATTTATCCATGTTTCTCTACTCCTACTCCTATAAAAGACTCAGTTGGTGATGGTGGTGTGTCTGCCATCCGTCGTTTCTGACCATTAGATCTGCATCTAACGACTGTGAGGTAAGTTGTGGCATTTTCAACAATAACCCACTTCTCTGCTCCAATTTGCAGAAAACCCCTTATTATCTTGGAAGCAACCACATCCCTCCCTCACCTCATCAAAACAGCCTGAGAAATATATTTTGAGTGAAAAGTACTCCCTTCGTTCCTAAATATTTGTCTTTCTAGAGATTTCAGTAAGTGACTACATACGGAGCAAAATTAGTGAATCTACACTTCAAAATATGTCTATATAATCCGTATGTGATAGTCCATTTGAAATCTCTAAAAAGACAAATATTTAGGAACGGAGGGAGTAATATATTAGGAGTATATCAAACAAGAGTGATTTGTTTCAAGTTTGTGAACAAGTACTACTATTCTACTACTTAGGATCCATTGCAACGCACAGGCACATTGCTAGTAAAAGGAAAAGGCCTGCCGCGTTCGCATCGCACCCCCACACACCCGGGAATTGGAAGTACTCCACGGCCCGTCCGGCACGACACATAGCTTAGGGAAGGCGTGTTGCCTAGCATTTTCACTTTCATGTGGGACCGCCGTTGAACAAACCGACTATTGGCAAACCGCACCCCGCCCGCCGCCGGGTTGGAAAACAGAAACGAGGGTAAGATCTAGCTGTAGCACGGAAGCCAAGAAATTTGGTGTCAGATGGGGCTCGTTGATAGAGTAGGAACATTCCGTACTAGTACTACTCCTACTAGTACCAAGTTTGTACTATACAACTAGTACTACCACTATACAACTAGTAGGTATGTGCACGACACAACATCGTAGGAACAAAAAACGGGAAGATCTTGTTTTGGGTGATTTATCTTTTTTCAGTCAATGTAGTATGAATAATATGATGTGGGGGGCACCCATGAAGTTATGTGGTTTGGTTGCATGGCTACGAAAGGTTAGAGAAAAATAAATAGATAATGTGTTTAGAGTGCACTCCACTAAATAGATATACTTTGGATCCATTGCAATGGACGTCACATCTATATATATACCCCCTATATAGTGTGTGAAAAACTTTGAAAGTTGGTCATTGGATGAAGCCAATCCGACGGTACAAAGATGGAAAATCCGACCACTACTGGCCGTTGGATATTATCCACAAGATTCTGCCACATGTATAATCTAGAAGACTCCATGGTTGAACTTAATTCATGACTAACTTTGCCACAACTAAGCTTAGGCAAAGTTATTAGTTCTTCAAAATGAGAGCCACAAGTTGGCAAGCCTAAGGGAATCTTGCCACATTTTATGTGTGTATGTCACGTGGGGCCTTAGTGTGGCTTGCCTAAGGTGTGGCTTGAACCAAACACTCACCTAAGTTAGTCAAACTTGCCTAACCTTACGTGTGGCAATCTTTGGCAATCTTAGTGGCTGTTTGGTTCCTAGCCACACCTTGCCACACTTTGCCACACCTAACCTTAGGCAAGTTTGACAAAGTTAGGTAGGTGTTTGGTTCTAGCCACACCTAAGGCAAAGATTTTTTTATGAGCAGTGAGCCCCACATGTCATAGACACAAAAAGTGTGGCAAGATTCCCTTAGGCAAGCCAAAGTGCGGCTAATAATTTGAGCAACTCAACTAAGGCAAGTGTGGAAAGTGTGGCAAAAATCATGTGGCAATATATGGCAAAGATAGTCACAATTCAAACAACCCTACTAACCAAACAACCCCTAACCTTAGGCAAGTTTGGCAACATTGTATGATAAAGTGTGGCATTGCTAGGCCTAAAACCAAACAACCCCTGTGTCTGCCACAAAAAATGTGGCTAACAAAATGGGCACCACAAGTGTGGCAAGATTTGGCAAGAAGTTGAGTCTATGACATGTGGACCATGTAGCTAGAAAAGTGTGGCAAGCCACAAGTGCAACAATGAACCAAACACATGCCTAAGATATTGTGGCATGCCTAAGCTTAGGCGTGGCAACCTTAGGCTGCAAACCAAACATCTATATCTATACCCCTATATAGTGTGTGAATAACTTTGAAAGTTGGTCGTTGGATGAAGCCAATCCGACAGTACAAATATGGCAAATCCGAGCACTACTGGCCGTTGGATATGATCTACATTCCACCAGGTTTTTCCACATGTAGAATCTAGAAAACTCCACATGTAGAAGCACAATGCACAAACCACCAGAATCTCATGCGTGCAATGCACGTGTACCTTACTATTAGTTGGTAGTAGTAAGAAATAAATTCCGGTTTTGGCACGAGCTCATACTGCCGGAGCACCACAAGGCCTGCAGCAAGAGTTACATTTCCCTCTCGGGGCCCACGGGACCGAACTTCAGTGGCTTAGTGCCCGGCCTATGAGTCAATGACATGCGGACCTTAAATGCGGCTGGCCCACATGTCATTCTCACGGTGGTGGCGTGGTTCGCGACACACTTGTTCGAGATGAACCTGCCGGTGGTGGCGTGGTCGTGGCGAGGGTGCCACAGCTGGGCGTCTGGGCATTATGAGGCATAGATGGCCACACCGACGGGTACTACCTGTAGTACAGAAGTACTCCAGCTGAGGATTGATACCCGAGACGAAATGTGTCACAGCCGCTAGGTGAAAATTTGATGGTGCGGGAGTACGGATCGAAGCACAACAGTGGAGCAGGCAAACCGCGTCCAATCGTGTGTGGCTATGGTAGAAACTTGATGGTCGCCGCAGTTCAGCTGGCCCGCATGTCATGCACACAAAGGCAAAGGAGAGGTGGGGCCGAGAGGGATGAGGCGCACGTCGGGGGATGAGGATCCCCTAACGCGAACAATCCTACCATTCTATCACTGACATGTGTGACCCCCAAGCGTGGGTCCCACCTGTCAGCGAAGGAAAGGTAGGGTAAGGCAGTGATAGCCACGTTAGAGGATCCATGTCCACGTCGGGGGACGTCGTGCCATGGGTTGGAGCGGCGTCGTGGGAATCGCGTGTGGGTGTGGCAGTGGTAGACACAAGAAACGTGATGGTCGTCGTGGTTCAACTTCCATGGACAAGTTGTCATGTCTGATGACACATGTATATCAAAACTAGAGTGTTTATATTTCAAGCATGTGAACAAGTATTATTCTACTACTTTGGATCCATTGCAACGCACGGGCCAGCACATTGGTAATAGTAGTGTCTATCTCTATCTCTAGAGGCCTTCCCTCGTTCATCCTTTTCTCTCACAAGATAAACTACTCAGACAAATGCATCTTGATGTTCCGTGGAACGCACGAGGATGTTTCCTTGGGGGTCTCTCCAGCGCGGCGTGGCCGTAGTTGCAAGTTGACGCCCCTTGAGATGCCGACGTTGAGGGGCACTCAGATTTCCTCCGATGAGCAGGTAAGATGAGTTTGATCATGTAGTAAATGTATTCTAAAGACTACTTCCGTGTCCATTTCCTAATTCTCCCCTGCCCACTATTTCGCAGGTTAGGCTCAGTGCAAGTGGAAATTGGCTTGCATATGTACGGGAGGGTACCATCATCAATTTGCACAACATTTACAACGGTGACACCGTTCCCGTAGAACCTTTGTCCAACATTGGGATCAGCCATGCAATGGGCCACCACATGAATTGGTATGATGGAACCACTGTGAGATTGAATAAGATAGCACGAAGCTTGCACATGGCGGTCAAAGGTGGACCATGCTGTCTGCGGCCGATATGTTGTCGTACGAGTACGAAGACGCTGTGCTCCTTTCTAACCGCATCTTCGCGGTGACAAACCAGGGGACTTATTTCGTATGGGACACATCATACGATATACTCACTCTCTCCCAGTTTATTTGTTTTGAATCTTTTCGTTTTATAAGTTTCAAATTCAAATTTAGAGCTCCCCATCACATGTTGAGATTACAATGTCCATTAAATTGATGCGTGCATGTATAGTAAAGAAACAAATCTCGAGCTTGGCACGAGTTCGTGCAGTGGTAGCACCACAAGGCCTAGCACAGGAGTTACATTTCCCTGTCAGGGCCCTCGGGACTGAGCTTCGGCGCCTTACTACACCTACCTTTGAGTCAATAACATGTGGACCCGATAGGTGACTGGTCCACATGTAATGCTCCCAAAGGCAGAGGGGCAGTGGGGCCGAGAGGGGTGAGCCGCAGGTCGGGGGACGTGTGGTGTCATGGGTTCGAGCGATGTCATGGGAATCGCGTGTGGCTGTGGTAGAAACTTGATGCTCGCCGCATTTTAGGTGGCCCACATGTCATGCACACAAAGGCAGAGGGGCGGTGCGGCCGAGAGGGGTGAGGCGCACGTCGGGGGACGTGGTGCCGTGGGTTGGAGCGGCATCATGGGAATCGCGAGTGGTAGTGGATGAAACATGATGGTCGCCGTAGTTGAACTTCCATTGACAAGCTGTCATGTCTACGGACACATGCATTGCATACCGATCACTGGAAGGAGTAGTAGAGAAAGCTATGCGGATAAATAGTTCCTTATAGTCAAGCGGACCCACGCTACTACTTTGTTCCAAAGACATGCACACCATCGAAATAGTCCATCTATATCAATATACACCGAGAGGGAATTCTTCTTCTTCTTCTTCTTCTTCTTCTTCTTCTTCTTCTTCTTCTTCTTCTTCTTCTTCTTCTTCTTCTTCTTCTTCTTCTTCTTCTTCTTCTTGTTCTTCTTCTTCTTCTTCTTCTTCTTCTTCTTCTTCTTCTTCTTCTTCTTCTTCTTCTTCTTCTTCTCCTTCTTCTTCTCCTTCTCCTTCTTCTTCTCCTTCTCCTTCTTCTTCTTCTTCTTCTTCTTCTCCTTCTTCTTCTTCTTCTCCTTC
>NC_041387.1:295099818-295262509 GCF_002162155.2 Triticum dicoccoides | reverse complement strand
TTCTTCTTCTTCTTCTTCTTGGACCTTGCAGCTATCTCGAAACTCACACGGGCATCGAGGGCAACATATTTTATTCGCTAGTAAATTAAGGGATAATTCTCCCATCCAGGCGACCTTAATGCCAGCGTCTCGTCACCCTTGTGAAGATTTGTACCGAGCACAAAATTTTCTATGTCGAATAGGGATGGTGTCTGTTTATCACAATCTTCTAAATAAATTTTGATTCTGGTTTGTATGTCAGCGATGCTTTTCAAATCAAGGTTGTATGGCTCCAGCTTCTGTTTGTCCCCTTCGATGGCTGCCCCAGAGAAGTATATGTCCTCCCGAGACAGGAAATCGTGAAGCTCACCTGGTATAGAGGGTGCGTGTATGATGTGATACACCAAAACATCATCTTCGAGGCACAGCTGAAGGACGGCAGCGTGTTGGATATTCCTAGTGGCACGCTCTGTGTACTCTGCGCCGAGACTGATGACCCTCGTCTCTACCTCTGTGTACTAAACGAAAAGGCTATGCGGGTAGACTGAGGAGTCGTACCTGTTCGTGTACGTGCCCATCCTTCCTGATAGGTGGGACCTATGCAAACAGATAAAAAATGTGTCGTAGCTGGTTCAGATGGATATTGGCGCATGCGTGGGAGACACAACATTATCTGGTTAAGGAATACTCCCTCCGAATAGGTGAGTAAGTCACCTTATGAAAATCAGGTTTTCCCAAAACCTTTAGGCGTGGAACATTAACTTCCTGCTCGATCCCCTCCCAGCCTCGTTAGCCAGCGTTCTCTTCCTCTGCTGTCGTGTTCTACCTTTCCATTTTTCCTCTTCTCAAGTGTGGAACAATCTGCATGCCGTCCTTGATGCACCAGAACGACCACTGTATGCATTGCGACAGGGCGTTGATTCGACCTGCTTGGAGAGCTGAAAAGCCATCCTTATAACTATGTATTAATTGCTGATTTTGCTTCCATTTGTAACACTGCCGTGGTTGGAAGTTTTGCTCGTCCTGGTGCTCTTTCTCGTCCAATCTACAACCACCTAGGTTGCGCTCACCTAGATGGAGGGAGTACACGGTTATCCTCATCAAAGGCCCATCTTCGTGCTTCCGCATGCACGAGAATTTGGTTCTGCTCGCAATATGGATGATACCTGGAGGATGAAATGAACATGCATGCTAGCATGGGAGACCTATTTCCGCTATACAATACTGGAGTACTCATGTTCCTACTCCTACTAGTAGTAGCAGTAGTACAACTGTGGTACACTTGATGGTCAAAATACTATTCATCCGGTCCTCACAGTGAAGTGACAACACCCTGCGCCTGACACTAGTCCAGGCGGCGTGTTCAGGTTACCAAAGTCAGCCTCACCCTGTGCACTGTGTAGTCTGTCACCGCCGCTGTACAACACATTAGCATGCCTCGCCTTGTCTCCCTCTCCCCTCCCATAGCACCACTCCATCGCCATCTCCATCTCTGTCTCCATCTCCATCTCACTATGCCCCCGTGTACCGTCGTCTCGCTCGCCTCCCCCAGTACCACTATTCCCTCGCTAGCCGCTCCAGCACCGACAACCTTCTCCCCCGTAAATCAAGCCCACCAAACCCCCCACCTTCCAAACTCCACCATGTCCGAACGCGAACCACGCATCATCCATATGAGCCGCGATTGGAGCAATCTCCCCAGTGACATCCTCGACCTCTGTTGTCCGTGTATGGATATGTTGAGCGCCCTGCGGCTGGCTGCATGCTCGAGGGATATGCACACGGCCGTCGTCGAAGTGAGGCCTAAGCTTTTCAAGACACCCTGCTTGCTCCTATCTAGTCTTGCGAGATTGGCTCACCATGATACGGAGGCATACATGATGCCCCTCGACTTCAATCTGATATCCGTTAGCCGAAACTTCTTTGCAGGTATGTAGTGGGTCACGTACATCATTTCCCTCGACTTTGATCCAATCACCATCGCCCGAAACTTCTTGGCAGGTATGTACTGGGTCGGCATGAACTCCCACTGGATGGCTGCCTTCAGAGAAGACGGTAAAAAGTTGGTGCTCGTGAACTTCCAGACCTCCCATGAGATTATCCTTCCTCCGTTGGATGATATAGAGTTTTACCATCGCGGTACAAGTCATCTAGATTACCACGTCAGTTGGACGGACCTTGTTTTGTAGAAGATTGTAATCTGCCAAGTGCCCACACGACATGCGAATTACGCAGATTTCAAGCTAATCGCCTTGTTCGACCGCGGACTCGCCTATCTTTATGCTAGTGCCTTCTTTATCTGGAGACAACTCAGCTTGCAGTGGATCATCGTCAAAGCTGATACACACTTCTGTGATGCTATTGAACACAATGGCATCATCTACGCGTTCGACAAAGCAGATGGCACCACGTATTGCTGGGACGGCGCGTATAAGTTGTTTCCGTCTCATGTTAATGATGACGCCATGACACTGTTTGAACTTTTCGTGATGATTGGCATATCCCTGTTTGAGCAGAATTTGAGTAGAACTATGACAATGTATTAGAGACACCATAAATCATCTATATTTGGAATGAGTTAATTCATGCGATTGTGACCATGTCATTACAGCCAATTTGTACCCCTGAATAATCAAACGGTTAGGAATATATGGATATTCTCCTTATTTTACAGTAATCTATATACTACTACTAAATATGAGTGTGTATCAATGGCCATGTTAGTTTCTTCATTTTCATGATGTAGAAACATGCACCACACTGTTGTTTCATCTAACCATACATTAGGGAAGTAAATGTGCATATGGAGAACTCTATATTTGGAAGTAGTGAAATCCTGTAATGCTTACCATGTGTACATACCTATATTCGCCCTTCAGCAATCAATAGCTAGAATAATATCCTCACAAAAATTTTGCCCACTGAACACGAGTATATAACAATGCATGGTCTGTTTGTTACCTTGAAGAATTTGTTTGTAAGGACAGAACATGATTAAATAACATGCATGACATGGTAGTTTCCTGTGAAGATCGATTGCGAGATAACATGAGTATAAGCATGCATGGCACTTCTATATTTTCGAACCCAGTGTACATTTCCCTGTATTTTCCTCCCAGTTCCAACAGGGACATATCAATGATGTTTCTTGCATTATCCTACTCATACTCTGAACAATGCTGATCTTACATTAGCAATGCCTGTCCTTTTTGATATGATGCACTGTCCCTACAGTTACTGCCCTTTGTAATCACACCACATGTGCCAAAAACAGGGAAGCACAACTGGTTCCTCGCTCGATCAGACGACGGTGAAAGACTGATGATCATTCGGACACATGAGCCAGAAAAGTTATATTACAAAAACCCCACTGTATACAAGCACCGTGAAATACGTGAGTATTCGGACAGTGGCTGTTACGTCTATGAGCATGATACCAGCTTATTGGGGCCTTCAGGATTTTTTAGTTGGAGGCGGGTAAACAGCCTTGGTTCACACTCTCTGTTTCTCGGACTCAATTATCCGATTAACCAGGAGATCGCCGTTGGCAAGGACCTTGATGGCAGAGAGGCTCTGTTTGCTATGGAAAACTGTGTCTACACGGCGAGCCCTAGGAGTTTGGGAGCAAACTCCCCTGATTGTTAACGATACAGCCTGCAACCAAAAGAAGGTGAGAATGACAAAGGCATCCAGAATAACTTTGATCCTTGGATGTCTCAATTACGATAGGCAGTGATGTTGCTCAAGCCTTCAGGTTGATAGGTAATTGGGCTGTTGCATCGCAAGGGTGGAGTACTGGTGTCTCCAGATCACTGGTCGCCGAAGCGGGGCTGCAAATTATGATGGTGTTGGATCATCTCTTCGAATGACTTTGTTGTCTTTGCTGCTGGTTTTGGATGGGTAGTTCTTTCTTTTGTTATGCATATTCCTTGTCATTTGGATCATCCTCGTCTATGTCACTCTTACAATGTAATAGTTGCCTCTGTTTAGAATGTCATTCTCGTTTGGATCACGAGAGTCTGAGCGCTGTAGATGGGTGCGCTTTGGTGGTGTAGTAAGACTTCTTATGAATTATCATGTCTTGCTGTTTATGTCAATAGTAGTCACTAGTCAGTGTCTGAATGTTGTATATATCATTGTTTTGAACTGTTTATTGTTTCGAACTACTGGTGGGCTAAATGAGGGCATCACCATTCTCCAGTGTTCAGAGTATATCTCCTGTTTTCAAGTTATATAATTTGAGCTCAGTATCTTTTCGATGATGTACACTTGTTTGGGCCAGTGAGGTGTTGTTGAATATGGGCCGAGTAGTAACGCAATGCCAAACAGGTCAATTATGACTCCCAGACCGGGATCTCAAAAGAACCTAAAAAAAGGCCGGGCTCTACAAAAAAGAAAGAATAAGGACTCTTAGGCCGACATGTGGGCGCCACCGGTGTTTTCGTGCGCTTGCACGCCGAGAGCATATTGGCGCGTGTTCGAAATTCATGCTACCTTTTCATCCCCAATCTCCCGCCCCTCCCCCACCTCTGGAATCTCGATTCCAACTCCAGTTCCCCCAAATCCCCCTCCTGTACTGCCTGTACTCAAGCGCCCTATCATGTTGCCGGTCAACACGGAACTCCGAGCCGGAGATCCTGAGGTCCGTCCCGCCTTCGGTCACTGCGTGTTGTCACTCAACAATGGCATGGTGGCGCTTGACGACCAGTTTGCCGGCAAAGTGCTGATGGTAACCATCAACGGCGATCGGCCTCCCGTCTTGTCGGACGACCTTGCCAAAGCTCTTGGCATTGCGCACGACATCCAAATAAGTGACTTGCTCGTCGAAGTATGTCCGCCACCGGCTAATTTCTTCATCAGGTTCCTGACAACTTTCGACTACAGTCATGTGTTCGAATCTTCCCGGCGTTTCTTCTGTGATGGCACGCTGGCGAGCTTTGATCGATGGCACCCAGGATGGGGCTCGGTGCCCTCTGAGCTTGAGTTTTTAACAAAGCTTAACTTCCACGGCATGCCTCGACGTGCTTGGAACAGCGAGTCCATGAATGGGCTTATCAACGACCTTGGAGGTGAGCTTGTAAGTATGTTTGTTCCTCCAGACAGCTGGGCTCTAATGGTTATGCCATGGATGAAGAAGTCGTCCACCATACCGAAGGTGATTGGTGTTGAGATACCGGTGCAGGAA
Source organism: Triticum dicoccoides (assembly GCF_002162155.2). Lineage (NCBI taxonomy): Eukaryota > Viridiplantae > Streptophyta > Magnoliopsida > Poales > Poaceae > Triticum > Triticum dicoccoides. The sequence goes on along the minus strand of NC_041387.1, from coordinate 295,257,345 downwards.
TCGGGGTTGTACTATTCGTCGCCACCAAGGCTGCCGCGGACCACGTTAGGGATGTACATGTATCGAGTGTTTGTGCATGTCGAAGAAGTGGTCAATCCATCAACCGAAGTCCTGCCACCGCTGCTGGTGCCAGGGTCCGTCGATGACATACATTACATGAGTCAATATCAGACTTTCCCCGTGTTTCTCGGAACGATGGATGGCACATGGCCTACTCCATCGCGCGGCGGAGGCTGGATGTGCTCTAATTTGAGGTAACAACTGAATCTTGTCAGATACTAGTTAAATCTGAGCTATGGGTGTGAATCACTGATGTGCCAGTACATTTGGTTGCGACCTATTCTAATTTTGTACTTGGACTTTTTTTAGAAAGGGTTGTATGTCAACTTGATGTGTTAGCAGAACTTATTCTGTTGTCTGTCTGTTTTCTTTGCACAACATTCAAGATATTTCCCCGTCATTGATAAAGACGATGAACTGTTGTGTACGAGTTCATTGGTTTCAACATAGCCCTACCCGTAGCGATCCACTGCTTCCATCCTGATTGTGCCACCTGCGTGAAATTTTTGTATGCAAGTTCAGTGTGCTATGATGTTCTATATGATTGTGTCAACTATATAAGTTTTTATTGAGCATCAACAATGCATATGGCTGAAAGATGTATTTACGAGCATCGACCAATGGGTCTCTCTCTCTCTCTCTCTCACACACACACACACACACACACACACACGCACGCACGCACACACACATAAGTGGGACCCGTTGAATTATTTATTTGCTCGTGACAGCTTTTAATTATGTTCCATTGTAATCTAACTTTTTTCTTAAGTTATTAATTGAGCTCAGTGACTTCAAAAAGTTGTACAAAAGCCTTGTCTGGGCCTTTCCGGCGTCGCTGAATGTGGGCTGAGTATCCATGTTAGGCTGTACTGTAATAACTGGGTACTAACTATAAAAAAATGCACCAAATGCGTAATTAGTTTAAAAAATATATTATTTTTGGAATTTGAAAATTTTAATTTCATTACTTGTTGCGCGCGCAATATTTCATTGGATTTTAACGTAATACAACTTTATTTTGAAATTATATTTAATATGACTAGAAATTTTGGATAAAATATTTTGGATCCCATCAAAATGTGGGAATTTTTTTGAATTCTGTTTTGAGCGGTTGGTTGAAATTATTAATCATTGTCCTAGCTAGAAGTTGGGTTGTACTTTTAACAAACTGTAAATGGGTTGTAGTAAATTCCATTAGAACTAAAAAATGGGCTGTACATTCTTACAAATCGCAAATGGGCTATATGTTCTCTGCCACACACTTGTGGGCCTTCTAAGTTGACGCGTCCCCTAAAAAAAACTAAGTTGACGCATATGCAAGGCTTTGTCAACAACACACGGTTCTAACAGATGTGGCCGTTGGGTGTCCATCCAACGGATGTCGTGCTTCTTCTTCAATCTCGGATATTCTTGCTTCAGCCGCCCAAAAAATGATTCCTCCCCCTGACATCTGGGGCGCACCGTTTCGGAGGCTGACCTGCGGGCCTACTAAGTTGAAGCGTACCAAGGGCTTTGTCAACTTAGTCAATATAAATGATTCTAGATGCAGTGACCGTACGATGTCCATCCAACGGCCGTAGTGCTTCTTCAACCATTGGTCTTCTTGCTCCAGCCGCCCAAAGCAGTCCCAGTCGTGCTGCGTGCTCCTGCCTCCCGTGGCTGGCTGTGATGTCGCGGAGGCCTCACCACCCTGTACTACTCCCACTGCTGGCCAGGCCATCCCTCTACTCACCCACACCCCCTGTTATTCTGCGGCGACGACAGCCTCACACCGCAGTCAAACAAGTGAACCCTCGTACTCCTCTCCGCGCGGGCTTCCACTGCCGCGTGTTCCCCGGCTCCGCGTCGTACCCTTCCTAGGCCTCTCCGTCGTCCACCGCCCTGGTGCTCTCGGCGCGGCGTGGTCAACGTGGTCAACGACCTACTTCCATCGGAAGAGTACTGTACGTGGAGAGGCTGATAGCTGGGTCCACGGCGGCCACAAGGAAGTGCCTCCTTATTACGCGCAACATAATTATTCCTCCTCCTGACAGCAGGGATCCACTGGACGGGCCACCTTTTTTCATGAAAAAAATGTTTCCCCCTTGACTACTGGGACCCACCAGCTACATCTTCGCACGAGGAAATGCATCCGGGCAAGAAAAACGATTCACCCCCCTGACTACTGGGACCCACCATCTACATCTTCGCACGCAAGGAAGTGCGTGACAGTCGGGACCCACCTGGTCAAAGCGTACGTAGCATTGTCATTCTGTTCACGAACGTGTACGTACATACTGGTCGATGTAGAGGCGCGCACGTGTCATAGTAGAGGCACACACGTAGCATGTACACGTATGTACAACGGCCAGTGTGCAATAAAGAAAATACGGCCACGTACGTACATACGGGCAGGGTCTCGAACGCCTACTCGTGCATACGTACGGCCAGGGCTCGTGTACATGGCTGGGTCAGAACGGAGAAACAACATCGTCGTCGTGTTCATGGGGAACCAACCGGCTGGGTGGGAACGGACTGCGTCGTCGTGTTCAATGGGAGGGCTTGGACAGAACAGCCGATGGAAACGAGGCCTGGCATATCGCAGAACGGAGGAAACGGCCTTGTGTTCGACCGGCCACGTTCGAAACTGGATCCTGTTCATCAGGAGGGGTGTGGCGTACCGCAAAACGAAGGAAACGGACTTGTGTTGGACCTCCTACGGTCGAAACGGGGTCCTGTTGGTAGGGAGGGGTGTGGCGTACCGCAAAATGGAGGAAACGGACTTGTGTTGGAGCGCTACGGTCGAAACGGGGGTCCTGTTCATCGGGAGGGGTGTGGCGTACCGCAAAACGGGACTCCATGGGATACTATTCATCTCCACCGTCGACCTCCTCCAGCCTCCACGGGCTACTGTTCATCCACTGTCGACCTCCTCCAGCCTCCACCTGCGACTGTTCATCTACGGGCTCCTGTTCATCCAGCCTCCACCACACGCTACTCCACCGGCTACTGTTTAACCAGCCCTCTCCGTGGGCTCCTGTTCAACCACCCCTCCACGGGCTACTATTCATCCACCCCACCACCATCTACTATTCATCCAGCCCTCCACGGGGTCGTCCTGTTCATCCAGCCCTCCACGAGGTCCTGTTCATCTAGCCCCAACCGGCTCGATCGATCGGGGTCCTGTTCATCCAGAGGCAACACCACGGGGTCCTGTTCATCCACCCCCACCGGGAACTGTTCATCCAACCCCCCTCCCCCGCAATGCTCACTGTTCATCTAGAGGCATCATTGATCGACTTCAGTTAGCAGCAGTAGTGAAGGAATCACTCGGGTTCAGTAACGTAGCTAGTGCAATCGCTTGGGTTCAGTTAGAGCCCAATGCATCGCTCGGGTTTAGTTAGAGCCCAACGCCTCGCACACACGCGCGTATGTGTACGAGAGAAACGCGCATCGCTCGGCCCCCGACCACCCACCGTAACCGGGAACTCCCCGAAATTTACCTCGCCCTCGCTTCTACCGCAGTTTTTTTCCGTCATGGATGGCCCAAAGAATGTCATGCAGCTGTGTCTCCGGCCCGCCCAGGACGAAAAGCCCATTTTCTGTCATGATTTTTTGTCATAGAAGTAGGAGCCCACCACATCTATGATGATACCGGGTTTTGTCATAATTATCGTCATAGAAGTGTCATAAGTATGACAGAAAAAAATTCGTTCGGCCCAAAATGTCACGAATGTGTCTTTTTTTGTAGTGTGCCCGCTGCACTCACTTCGGTCCAACCGAGTTGATGCAATCGGTGCCAATGAGATGAAGTTTTCCCTAAGCCCTAGCACATCGGTCCCATCGAGTTGTTCCTGTCGGTCCCACCGAGATTCCTAACATTCATATTTTTGATTAGATCGGTGCCGTCGAATTTTCTATTCGGTGCCACCGAGATGGGTCAAAAGTGTGTAATGGATTTGTGTGGAGGCTATATATACCCCTCCACCTCCTTCTTCTCTTTGAGGAGAGCCATCAGAACGTGCCTACACTTCCACCATTCATTTTCTGAGAGAGAACCACCTACCCATGTGTTGAGATCAAGAGATTCTATTCCTACCAATTGAACCTTGATTTCTAGCCTTCCCCAAGTTGCTGTCCACTAAACTTGTTCTTCCACCATAACCAAATCTGTGAGAGACAGTTGAGTGCTGGGGAGTCTATCATTTGAAGCACAAGAGCAAGGAGTTCATCATCATCACACCATTTATTACCTTTTGGAGAGTGGTGTCTCCTAGATTGGTTAGGTGTCTCTTGGGAGCCTCCGACATGATGTGGAGTTGAACCAAGAAGTTTGTAAGGGCAAGGAGATCGCATACTTCATGAAAATCTACCCGAGTGAGGCAAGTCCTTCGTGGCGATGGCCGTGGTAGGATAGACTAGGTTTCTTCTTCGTGGACCCTTTGTGTGTGGAGCCCTCCATGGACTCACGCAACCGTTGCCCTTCGTGGGTTGAAGTCTCCATCAACGTTGATGTACGATAGCACCACCTATTGGAACCACGCTAAAAATCTTCGTGTCTCCATTGCGTCTGCCTTCTCCAAACCCTTCCATTTAACTTCATATGTAATGTTTACTTTCTACTGCTATACTCTTAGAATTGCATGTGTAGGTTGATTGCTTGACTTGTCATAATTGCTAAAATCTACCCACAACTAAAATTGGGAAAAGGAAAGATTTTTATTTGGTCAAGTAGTCTAATCACCCCCCTCTAGATATATTTTCGATCCTACAAGTGGTATCAGAGCTTTAGTCTCCGTGAGCCTTGATTTCCATAGCTTTGTGGATCATAGCGTAGGTTTCACAACCCAAGACAGTATGGCATCTAGCGAGGGTAACTATCACTATAGAGGTCCTTATTTTGATGGTACAAATTTTGCTAGTTGGAAGCATAAGATGAAAATGGATATTCTTGGTCATAACCCTACCATTTGGGTTGTTATTCGTGTTGGTTTGCAAGGTGAATTCTTTGAGGATGGCAAAGAACCATATTGTGAGGCAACCGTAGAATAATTGAAGATGTTGCAATATAATGCTCAATCTTGTAATATTCTCTTCAATGGATTTTGCCCCGAAGAATTCAACAAAATCAGCTGCCTTGAGAATGCAAAGAAAATTTGGCATACTTTGGTTGATATGCACGAAGGTACAGAGTCCGTCAAGGAATCAAAGTTGGATGTGCTTCAAAGTCAACTTGACAAGTTCAAGATGAAGGATGGTGAAGGTGTCACCGAAATGTAGTATAGGCTTGCTCTCATCACAAATGAGATTGCCAGTTTAGGAAGTGAAGAGATGACCAACAAATTCATTATCAAGAAGATCCTTAGAGCTTTGGATGGCAAATATGATACCATGTGCACATTGATCCAAATGATGCCCAATTACAAAGATATCAAGCCCATGGAAGTCATTGGTAGAATTGTTGCTCATGAGATGTCACTCAAGGATAAAGAAGAGCTCTACAACAAGTCAAGTGGTTCTTACAAAGCTTTTCAAGTGATGCTCCTACAACATCAAGTGACAAGCTAGTCTCCAATGAATAATTGAGCGTAATGGTGAAGAACTTCAACAAGTTCTACAAGAGTAGAAGAAAAGAGAGAAGCTCCAAGTTAAGGTCCTACAATGACAAAAGATCTTCTAGTCATGATCATAATTGCTACAATTGTGGATGACCCGGACACTAATCCAATGAGTGTACGGCTCCCTACAAGAAAGAAAAGACTCACCAAAAAGGAGGAGTATAAGAGATGAATCACGTCCGAGAGAGAGGAGTAGAGATGATCGTTATGAATGAAGACCCTCTCGAAGAAGCAAGGATACCGAAAGGAAGATGAGCCATCAAAAAGCTACACAAGACAAAGACATCAAGCTCACGTTGGTGAATGGGTTTCCGGTTTCGACTCCGACAACTACTCCAAGAGAAGTTATCACTCTGACTCCATATATACTCCATATGAAGGTGTTGCCAGTCTTGCTCTAGGCCAGTGTTCTTGACTCCATTCCATTATCACTGGTGATATGCTTTATCTCCACACCGAAGTTAGTAATAGCTCTTGAGGAAAATCGTCTGAAGACTTCCTGCACTTCATTTTTGTAAGTGATGATATGCACCCATGTGTAACGAGAATAGTCATCAACTATGACAAAGCCATATAATGATGCAGAACTAGAGAACGTGGCATAATGAGTAGGGCCAAAGAGATCCATATGAAGTAATTCAAAGGGACGAGAAGTGGTCATGATAGTCTTCGAGGGATGCTTGGCTCTCGTGATCTTTCCAGCCTAACAAGACCCACAAAGATGATCTTTGAGGAATTTGACACCCTCGATGCCAATGACATGTTTCTTCTTCACGAGTGTATGCAAGTTCCTCATCCCAGCATGACCTAGTCGTCGATGCCATAGCCAGCATTCTGAAGCTTTTGCAAGTAGACATGTGGGAGGCTGTGGTCCTGCAGAGTAATCAACAATATACAAGTCTCCTTTCCTAAAGACTTCAAAGACTTTGGAATTGTCAGATTCCATCAACAAAATGCAATGATATTTTCCAAAGACGACAACCATGTCAAGATCACAAAGCATTGAGACAGACATGAGGTTGAATCCTAAGGACTCGACAAGCATGACTTTGTCCATGTGTCTATCCTTTGAGATCACAACCTTACCTAGACCCAATACCTTGCTTTTGCCTTTGTCAGCATAGGTGACATGTTTCAGATAAGATGGTGACAAATCAGTGTCCATCAACAAGTTCCTGTCACCGGTCATGTGATTTGTACATCCACTATCGAGGACCCACTCAGTAGCTTTAGGTTGTTCATCCTCCAGATGAATTAGTACAACTTACGAATCCATATACTTCATCAATGAAGAATATGATATCAATTTCATCAACAGTAATAGACATAGTAATATAAGGACGTGAGAAATGTGTGATTCATTTCTTCATGATTAGCTTGCGTCCATTCAAGCACATTCAGGTCTCCAGCAATTTCTTCAGACGATCAAATTCCTCTGGAGACCTGACCCTGCATAAGAGATTAGTTCTTTTTCTTCACCACCCACATCTAGAGGGGTGGCAAAGAATTCATCATTCTGCGAGCTCCATAACAAAAAGATCGCATTGAAGCAAGTGCACTTCATTTCACAGAAGAGTGGTTAGGATAAGCATATGAATAAGCAAAGAAATTCATCGAGGACTTATGAACATAATGGTTTGAAGAATAATGCACATATTCATGGCCTTTAGACTTTCCCTGCAAAACAGAAGTGTTAGCATGATGATGTTCATATGAGGGTTTTGATCCACGTAAGGAATTTGATCCAGATGAAGATATTGGTCCATATGAGGACCTGGATCCATATGAAGATTTTGATCCATATGAAGAATTTGATCTGGGGTTCCTATTCTTCATGGGTGGCGTCATGATGGCATTCACCTGAAGATTTTCATGGCACCTTTTAGGAACCCAGATTTTCTTCATAGGGGGACCGTTCTTGCAGTTAGTTCCAACATATCGAGCAAAAACTTGACCATTCTGATTCTTAAACAGTTTATAGTTGGAGTCGAATGACTCATCAGAGGAATATGAAGTATCACAAGTAAAGCTTGATAGAGTGCATTGATCTATAGGAGGTCCTTTCGCAGCAACCCATGAGGTTTTGGGATACTGCTCAGGTTTCCAATAGGTCCCATCAGCATTGAGTTTCCTCTCAAAGGCAATACCCTCTTTCCTAGGGTTCCTGTTCAAGATCTGCTTTTTGAGCACATCACATAGAGACTGATGCCCTTCGAGGCTTTTGTAAATGCCCGTCACATACAATTCCTTCAGCCCTGCATTATCGTCAGTGATATTTGTGGTATCCTCAAATGAGGAATTTGTGACCATAGAGACAGTTGAAGAATTTGCAGCAATAGAAGCATTTGAATAGTCAGGTGATGAATTAGCAGATTCACACTCAATGCATTTCAGACATGGTGGAATAAATTCTTCTTGAGCGGAACTGATCTGTTGAACAAGCAATGAATCGTTTTCTTTCTGAAGACCTTCATAACTCGCTTTTAAATTCTCAAGATCTTGCTTTCTCTGAAGAAATTCATAAGAAATCTTCTCATGATTAGTTAAAAGAGTGTTATGATGATTTTGAAGGTTGTCCAACCTAGTTTGAAGTCTCTGAAGATTATCTGTCAGAGTCTTGGTTCGATTCAATTCCTCGCCCAACAGGTCATCGCTTCTTTCTAGTTGATTTTGAATCTTTTCTAAAGCCTTCTGTTGTTTAGCAACAATTTTCGCAAGTTTGGAATAGCTAGGTTTGAGATTGTCATCAGATTCATCCTCACTAGAGTCAGAGGGGGAATGTTTGAGTACCTTGGCACCTTTTGCCATGAAGCAGTAGGTAGGAGCATAGTCATCGACGCTCTTGTCAGCAGAGTTGGGGAGGTCATTTTCTTCAGTGTTGAAGATGGACTTGCTGACGTAAGCGGTAGCGAGGGCTAAGCTTGCCACACTAGAGTCTGATTCCTCAGATTCCTCCTCTTCCACATTATCCTCAGATTCAGCTTTAGAGTCAATTTCCTTGCCAATGAATGCCCGGGCCTTCTTGGAACTGCTCTTCTTGTGAGATGAAGACTTTGACGATTTTGATGATGGAGACTTTGAAGGTTTCTTCTTCTTATTTGAGTCATCAGAATCGTCATCTTTGTACTTCTTCTTCTTTGATTCCTTTTCCCACAGAGGACAATCAGACATGTAGTGACCAGGTTTCTGGCATTTGTGGCAAGTTCTCTTTTTGTAGTCACGAGACAAGGAATCATCATTTCTTGAAGACTTTCCAAAACGACCGCGGTGAGAGAACTTCTAGAATTTCCTCACGAGCATTGCTAGCTCCTGGCTTTGTTCTTCAGTATCACCAAGGTTGCTACCAGAGTCTTCAGCTTCAGACTCAGAGACTACCTTGGCCTTCAGTGCACGTGATCTTCCATAGCTCGGTCTATAAAGGTCTCTCTTCTCAGCAAGCTGGAACTCATGAGTGTTTAGCCTCTTGAGAATATTAGCGGGATCTAGTGACTTGTAATCAGCTCGCGCTTGAATAATAAGTGCAAGAGTATCAAATGAGGAATCAAGTGATCTCAGCAATTTTTTCACCACCTCATGATCGGTGATATTAGTGGCACCAAGTGCTTGAAGCTCATTTGAGATGTCAGTGAGGCGATCAAAGGTTTGCTGAACATTTTCATTGTCGAGTCTTTTTAAGCGGTTGAAGAGATTGCGAAGAACATCAACTCGGGAGTCATGTTGAGTTGAGACTCCTTCATTGTCCTTGGATAACCTGTCCCAAATTAGCATGGCAGTTTCCAGGGCACTCACTCTACCGTACAGTCCTTTGCTCAGATGGCCACAGATGATATGCTTCGCTTGAGGATCGAGTCGCTTGAATCTCTTCACATCAGCAGCATTCACAGACGGAGTGACTGAGGGAACACCATTTTCCACAACATACCAGAGATCGTTATCAATTGCCTCAAGATGCATGCACATCTTGTTCTTCCAGTAGGGGTAGTTTGTCCCATCAAAGGTAGGACACCAAGCCGAGACCTTGATCATACCTGCAGTTCACATAACTAAAACTCCAATCGGTTAAACCAAAATCACACAGAACAAGGGAGTACCTTGCTCTGATACCAATTGAAAGTGCGTTAGGTCAAGTAGAGGGGGGGGGGTGAATAGGCAATTTTTAAAAATTCATCACTGAGGGATTTCAGGGTGAGGAAATTCCTAAGTCACGAACTACAAGGAGAGGAATAAGTACTCAGGTATAAGCATAACAGAGTAATAGCATAGTCATCATGATGAAATGTAAGACAAGCATAGAGTACAGAAAGCGTAAACACAGGATAAGCAGGCTGAAGACAATGTGACTGAAGAAATTGGATTGAGGAAATATAGAAAGTCTTCATTCAAAGTCTTCAAACAGTAATGATCAGGTTAATCAACACATGAATGAGGAAATGAAGGGGTTGAGGAAATAGAACCAGTAGGCTTGGTGAAAACAATGATTTGGTAGACCAGTTCCAACTGCTATGATAATTGTACGTCTGGTTGGAGCGGCTGAGTATTTAAACTCGAGGACACACAGTCCCGGACACATAGTCCTCACCGTATTGTCCTTGAGATAAGATCACACAGACCTGGCGCAATGCTCATGGTATGTAAGTGCATCTAGTGCCCCTTAGTGATTTTGGTGTATTGAAGACTTATAGGTTAAGGGACTAATCTGTTTATGAGTGTACACAGGTCTATAAGTCTATGAGGAGTTTGATATTTACAGAGAAAGTCGACCCCTAAAAATGAATCTCTTCGACTGAAGATTTTGGTATTCCTGAAGACTTTCATGAAGACTTTGAAAGTGAAGAAATTGGTGTGTCCGTGAAGACTTGATATTCATGCGAGGAATATGAAGCTTGAAGACTTTCGTTTTCATAGTTTTGTTTTTCTCCTTCTTGAGTCATAGGAAACACCGTACTGCTAAAGGGGGTCGAGGAAATACGAAGGAAAAATTTCCATGTGATGCTCAACTCAAAATCCTACACCTACCAATCCCTTCGAGTGAAGCCATTGGAAATCTCATACAATTCAGTCAATTTCTTCAGTGACAGAGACGAAGTTCTTCTGGTCGCTGAGGAATTTGTTCTGACTGAGGAGTTAGGAATTTGCCAGTGCGGATTTCCTACACAGTGAGGAACATGATAGCCCTGGGAATTTGAGAGTCAAATTTCCGACCGTTGTTGTGCTACGTGCCAGCTGTCCCAAAATATCTTATCCACATAACGGTCATATAATTGAAGGGCATTTATGTCTTATCATGTCGGGCTGCTCCCCAGGCTATAAATAGCCGCCCCCTACAACCACTAGCTGCTTGGCTCCTCCAAGAGAAACTGACACTTATCATTTGAGAGCAACCCATCCTCCCAGGACTTTGAGCGAAAATCATCGAGTGAGGAAAAACCCAAACCCCAAACACCTACAAACCCAAAGTGATTGAGCATCACTAAAGAGATTGATCCTGCGTGGATCCGACGCTTGTTACCTTTGAAGACTGTGCTTCTTCCAGACGGTTAGGCGTCATGGTCTAGAGCATCCAAGATGAATTGTGGATCGCCGAGTGACCGAAGTCTGTGAAGGTTTGGAAGTCGCCTAAAGACTTACCACGAGTGATTGGACGAGGTCTGTGTGACCTTAGTTCAAGGAGAATACGGTGAGGACTTGGTGTCCTGAGCTGCGTGCTCAGCGACTAGGTGTCCGGGACTGTGTGTCCTCGAGTTTAAATACTCAGCCGCTCCAACCAGACGTACAACTGAGACAACAGTTGGAACTGGTCTACTAAATCATTGTCTTCACCAACCTTACTGGTTCTATTTCCTCAACTCTTTCATTTCCTCATTACTGTGTTGAGTGATTGTTCATATCTGTGTTTGAAGACTTTGACCGAGGACTTTCTCAATTTCCTCAGTTCAATTTCTTCAGTCTGTTTGTCTTCATCTTGTGTTATCCTGTGTTTACGCTTTCTGTACTTTGTGTTTGTCTTCATTTCATCATGATCACTATGTGTGTATTCTGTCATGCTTACTTCTGAGTACTTATTCCGCTGCAAGTAGTTCTTCGCTAAGGAATTTCCTCACCGGCAAATTCCTCAGTGAAGAATTCATAAAAATCGCCTATTCACCCCCCTCTAGTCGATATAACGCACTTTCAATTGTTATCAAAGCAAGGTACTCCCTTGTTCTGTGTGATTTATGTTTAACCACCTGGAGTTCTAGTTATGTCGACTGCAGGATCGAGGAACGTTTTCTGCCCCATCTTTGACGGTCATGAGTATCCTCGGTGGAAGGCCATGATGAAAAAACGACTCATGGCTATGGACAGCGAACTGTGTACCGTCACCGAGATCGGTCTTACCAATCTATGCAAGATGGCTGAGGCTGATGACATTCGCAAGTACACACTGCTTAACCTCACAACGAAGGATGTCATCTGCTCTATTCTGTCCCGAAATCAGCTCAGGAACGTCATGCATCTCAATCACGTGAAGCTAATTTGGGACCGTCTCTCTGAGGTCAATGAAGGTCATCGGAATTGTCATGATCCTTGGTTTGAGGACTACAAGGAATCTCTCAATGCGATGACATTCGAACCAGAATCATCATCGTCTACCCCCTGCCTTATGGCAAACGGTGCTGAGGTAACCGAACCCTACCTATCCGAATCTAGTGATGATGAATCTGGCGATGAATTTGGACATAGCTATGTCAAACTTGCTTCCCTTGCCACTAAACAACAAAGAGCCTTGGAAAAAGTTCAATACATGCTAAATAAGAGCGATGATATGTTGGGTGAAGAAATGGATCAGTCAAAAGCCTTGGCTGAAAGTCTTCAGGGACTCCATTCCAAGTTTGACGACCTTCAAGGTCATCATAACGCTCTCTTATCTGATCACGAGAAGCTTTCTCTTGAACTTCTTCAAAGAAAGCAAGATCTTGAGAAGCTAAGAGTGAGTTATGAAGATCTTCAGAAGGAGCGCGATTCATTACTTGCTCAACAAATCAGCGCTACTCAGGAAGAATTTGATCCTCCATGCTTAAAATGCATTGAACGTGAATCTGCTAATTCTTCACCTGAATGTTCAAATGCTTCAAATGTTACAAATTCTTCACCTGCCTCTGCTATCACTAATTCCTCATCTGAGGACATTGCTAGTTTCATTAACGATGCAGGGCTGAAGGAATTGTATATGACAGGCATGTACAAAAGCCTCAAAGGGCATCAGACTCTTTGTGATGTGCTTAAGAAGCAGATCCTCAACAGGAACCGTAGGAAAGAGGGTATTGCCTTTGAGAGGAAACTCAATGCTGATGGAACATATTGGAAGCCTGAGCAGTACCCTAAAACCTCATGGGATGCTGCAAAGGGACCTCCAGTTGATCCATCTAACTTATCTGGCTTTACATGTGAATCTCCTCATTCTTCTGATGAGTCATTTGACTCCAGCTATAAACTGTTCAAAAATCAGAATGGTGAAGTATTTGCTAGATACGTTGGCACTAACTGCAGGAACGGTTCCCCTATGAAGAAAATCTGGGTTCCCAAAAGTTATGTTGAAAGTCTTCAGGTGAATGTCCTCATGACACCACCAGTGAAGAATAGGAATCCCAGATCAAACTCTTCATATGGACCAAATTCTTCATATGGATCCAAGTCCTCATATGGACCAAATTCCTCACATGGATCAAATTCCTCAAAAGGATCAAAATCCTCATATGAACATCATCGTGCTAACAACTCTATTTCGCAGGGTAGAGCTAAGGGCTATGAATATGTGCATTATTCTTCAAATCATTATGTTCGTAAGTCCTCGAAGAATTTCTCTGCTTATTCATATGCTTAGCCTAACCCCTCTTATGTGAAACGAAGTGGACTGGCGTCCATGCCACCTTTCTCATATGGTGCTCGCAGAGTGATGAATTCTTTACCACCCCTCCAGATGTGGGTGGTGAAGAAAAAGAACTAATCTCTTATGCAGGGTCAGGTCTCCAGTCGTGCTCAAAATGACTGAAGAATTTGCTGGAGACCTGAACAGTGCCTGAAAGGACGCAGGCGAATCATGATGAAATGAACTTTCATTTCACACGTCCTCACACTGCTTATCTGTACTATTGCTTGATGAAATTGAACTGATGATACTGATGTCATATTCTTCACTAATGAAGTATATGAGTTTGTAAGCTGCACTAATTCATCTGCAGGATGATCAACCCAAAGCAAATGAGTGGGTCCTCGATAGTGGATGTACAAATCACATGACTGGGGACAAGAATCTCTTGATGGATGCTCCCTTATCACCGTCACATCTGAAGCATATCATCTTCGCTGACAAAGGCAAAAGTCAGGTATTGGGTCTAGGTAAGGTTGCGATCTCTAAGGACATACACATGGACAAAGTCATGCTTGTCGAGTCCTTTGGATACAACCTCATGTCTGTCTCAATGCTTTGTGATCTTGATATGGTTGTTGTCTTTGGCAAGTATCGTTGTGTTGTGATCATGGAAGCTGACAATTCCAAAGTCTTTGAAGGATTTAGGAGAGGAGACTTGTACATTGTTGATTTCTCTACAGGACCACAACCTGCCGTGTGCTTACTTGCAAAAGCTTCAGAAGGCTGGCTATGGCATCGACGATTTGGTCACGCAAGCATGAGGAATTTGCACACGTTTGCGAAGAAGAAGCATGTCATTGGCATTGAGAATGTCAAATTCCTCAAGGATCACTTGTGTGGAGCCTGTGAAGCTGGAAAAATGACCAAGGCCAAGCATCCAACAAAGACTATCATGACCACTACTCGTCCATTCGAATTGCTTCACATGGATCTCTTCGGTCCTAATCATTATTCTGCTGTGACAAATGATGCATCCCTATATGGCTTTGTTATTGTTGATGATTATTCTCGTTACACATGGGTACACATTGTTACTTACAAACATGAAGTGCAGGAAGTCTTCAAACGATTTTCCTCGAGGGCTTGAACCAACTTTGGTGTGAAGATCAAGCACATCAGGAGTGACAATGGAACTGAGTTCAAGAATTCCGATCTTAATGACTATCTTGATGAACTTGGTATTACTCATGAGTTATCTGCTCCTTATACTCCTCAGCAAAATGGCATCGTGGAGCGCAAGAACAGAACTCTTGTTGAGATGGCTCACACTATGCTTGATGAATACAAAACGCCTCATCGTTTTTGGATTGATGCAATTGATACCGCGTGCCACATCATCAACAGAGTATATCTTCACAAATTCTTCAAGAAGATTGCCTATGAACTCCTCACTGACAAGAAACCCAATGTGAGTTATTTCAAATTCTTCGGTGCTAAATGTTGGATTAGGGATCCTCATCACAATGCTAAATTCGCACCGAAAGCACATGAAGGTTTTATGCTTGGTTACGGAAAGGACTCGCACATCTACAGAGTCTTCAATATCGCTCTTCACAAGATTGTTGAAATTGTAGATGTGCAGTTCGATGAAACTAATGGCTCGCAAAGAGAGCACCTACCTTCTGTGATAGATGAACCAGCACCTGAGGATTCTATCAAGTTCAAGGCTACTGAGGATGTCATTCCTACCGAAGAATCTACTGAAGAATTCATTCCAGAATGCGAAGATCGTCGAGCTAATGTACCTGAGGAAAATGCTGAAGAAAATGGTACTAAAGAAAATGCTGGTCAAATTCCTCGACGACAACCAGCTCATCCTCGTGTTGCAAAAGAAGTGCAAGTTGAAAAGATCATTGATGACATTGAAGCACCAGGTCCTCTCACCCACTCAAAAGCTTCACATTTATCTAACTTTTGTGGGCACTATGCTTTTGTCTCTATCACATAGCCCACTAAGGTAGATGAAGCATTTCTGGAGCCTGAGTGAATTTAGTCCATGCAAGAAGAATTACATCAGTTCGAGCTCAACAATGTCTGGGAACTGGTCAAATGTCCAGATCCTTGCAAGCATAATATCATTGGCACAAAGTGGATCTACCGCAACAAGCAAGATGAAAATGGCCTTGTGGTGAGGAATAAGGCACGACTTGTAGCTCAAGGCTACACACATGTTGAAGGAATTGATTTCGATGAAACTTTTGCACCTATTGCTAGACTTGAGGCTATTCGCATATTACTTGCTTATGCTAACCATCATAATATCACTTTATATCAAATGGATGTGAAAAGTGCATTCCTCAATGGTAAGCTTGAGGAAGACGTATATGTTGCTCAACCCCCAGGTTTTGAAGATCCAAAGAATCCTGACAAAGTCTTCAGACTCAACAAGGCCCTCTATGGCCTCAAGCAGGCCCCTCGGGCATGGTATGATACTTTGAAGGAATTCTTCGTGAAGAATGGCTTCACACCCGGTTCACTCGACCCTACTCTCTTTACTGAATGTTATGATGGTGAACTGTTTGTGTGCCAAATATACATTGATGATATTATCTTTGGCTGTACTGACCAACGTTATAGTGATGAATTTGCCTATATGATGAGTGAAGAATATCAAATGTCTATGATGGGAGAGTTGAAATTCTTCTTAGGTCTTCAAATTCGTCAACAACACAATGGCATATTCATATCCCAGGAGAAATACCTCAAGGATGTTCTGAGGAAATTCGGCATGCAAGATTGCAAAGGCATCAAAATTCCTATGCCCACAAATGGCCATCTATGCACTGATGAAAATGGTATTGACTTTGATCACAAGGTATACTGCTCCATGATAGGTTCTTTATTGTACTTATGTGCATCTAGGCCAGATATAATGCTTAGTGTTTGCATATGTGCCCAATTTCAAGCTACACCGAAGGAATCACACCATAAGGCTGTGAAGCATATTCTTCGATATCTAGCTCACACACCAACACTAGGACTATGGTACCCCAAGGGCTCTACTTTTGATCTCATTGGATATTCTGACTCTGACTATGCTGGTGATCGTGTGGACCGCAAGTCAACATCTGGTACTTGTCATTTCCTCGGACGATCTTTGGTCTGTTGGTCCTCGAAGAAACAGAACTGCGTATCACTGTCCACTGCAGAAGCTGAGTACATTGCTGCTGGTTCTTGCTGTGCTCAATTGCTGTGGATGAAGCAAACTCTCAAGGACTATGGCATCAACATGAAGAATGTGCCTCTCTACTGTGACAATGAGAGTGCCATCAAGATTGCTCACAACCCAATTCAGCACTCGAAGACAAAGCACATTCAGATTCGTCATCATTTTCTTCGTGATCATGTGTTGAAGGGCGACATTTCTATTGAGCATGTTAAGACTAAAGAACAGCTAGCCGATATCTTCACAAAGCCCTTGGATGAGAATAGATTTAGCAAGTTGCGGTGTGAGCTAAATATCTTAGAATCTTCGAATGTTCTTTGAAAAGGACACACATCCTAACACTTATGCAAAATTGATGACTTAGATGTGCAACACATGAAGAAACATTTTTCTTCAATCAATGAAGAATAACACTCTAAGTGTGAAGAAATTAATGAAGAATTTGATTCTCAGAACCCTACGACAATTGTACGCGGTGACTGAAATCATCATTCTTATACGGTGGGTCACGCCACCACAAAAAGTTGAAAATCTTCAATTTGAGTTTTTCCTCGGTGTTGAAATTCCTCAGTTGTTCAAATTCTTCAACTTTGGAAAATCTTCATTGTTTCCGTTGTTTTTCTTCATTGGCCATATATATATATATATATATATATATATATATATATATATATATATATATATATATATATATGAGTTTATGTCCTCTATAGCATTCACTTTTGGCTATTTCTTCAAGTTGCATTTTCTGCTAAGTGAATGTGATCGGACCCTTCCCCCTCTATGCTATACTCAACCCAATCTATTCACACATTCTTCATGTGCGTTCTAATTGAAACTCGTTCAAAATCTTCACTGTGTCCTGTCAGCTAAAGAAATTGCGAACGGAACTTTAAAACTAATCTTATCCAAATTTTCGGTTTTGCCGCTCAAACCATTCCGCATCCCACGATGGACTTATCTATTCACCCACGATCTAACACGATCTCCACCTTTCAATACATGGGTGACACATGTCAAGCGAATGAGAAGGGCCAGGGGCACGTTCGTCCTAAATCTTCGGGCGAACAGTTTTTCACTGCGACTATAAATACCCCCTCACCCCTTCCTCACTTCCTTTACTCCGCTCGACCGCTCTCTCTCTCTCGCTCGAGCTTCTCAAACCCTAGCGTCGCCGCTACTCCATTGTCGCCGGTGAGGAAGAGCTTCACTGCCTCGACCTCGTCGTCGTCGTACTCGTGCCGGCCGCGGAAATCTTCACTCCGCCGCCGCCGTAGCTGTCTTCCTCCGCCAAGTTAGGGCGTGGAAGATCTGAATTGACGAGCTTCAAATCTACACTTCTCAGTTCGTCGTGTTCTTCATCAAGGGTAATTAAAAGTTACTTTTACTGCCCTCTGTGATTCAAATTTTCTCTACAAAATCTTCAAAGGTGTTTTATTCTTCAAATACTCACACACAAAACACCTCACTAGTCTTCTGCTCTTGATTCGTTTCTCTAAGCATCATTTATCTTCAAGATTCCTCAATTGTGTGGATCCTCAATCTATACAACTCTAGAACCTAAGACAAAGAACGCTTAGTGAAATTCTTCAAGACTCATCTGGTCAAATTCCTCAAACTTGTTATTTTTGAAAACCTTATGAGAACGCATATGACCTCTTCAAATTCCTTGCAACTATACTCTGTTCACAGGTACTCATGTCCGCTGCTGAATCACTAGGTTCTCATCAACTTAACTCATTTTCAGCGTTCCTCGAAGAAAAGTTGCATACTTCTTCAGAGAATTCAATTGTTCAAATTCCTCAACTGAAGAATATGGCAGACGGTAAGAAACCACAGAAAGGTGGAAAGAAGCCTGAGGTCATGACTGCATTTGAAATACCTGAGGACATCTATGCTGACTATTGCACACCTGATGAGGCCAAGTTCGGAAAGGAGAAAAAAAATCAGCGCAAGGTGCGCGTACAGAGGATTGAAAGGAGATGGGCAAGAGAATGGAGGGAGTGCAGATATGTAACTCCAAAGTATATGAAGAAATTCGCTCTAAATCCTCCATGCCCAAGAGCTCCATTGGCACCTGGCCAAGAAGCTGACCCCACCAGCATCAAGCGTGGTGAGGATTTCCCTCAAGAATGGGCCAAACGCCAAGCCAAGTTGGCTAGACAAGCCAAAGAAGCAGTGAGGAAATTCAATGAAGACTCTGCTACTGCTGCTGCCACTGAGGCCTCTGTCAGGCCAAGGAAGTCAATGGCAAAGAAGCCCGCTCACAAGCCAAGTGCTTCACCAAATGTGCCCTCACGGCCAAGTTCCTCAGCAATGCCCTCACGGCCAGATTCTTCAAAGCCCACACGGCCAGTTCCACATGCTGCTCCCGCTCCTCCAAAGTCCTCAGTTGCTCCGGCAAAGTCCTCAACACCTGTACATTTGGCCACATGCCAAAGGACTGCAGGCATCTCTATTGCCTCTGGTGTCTCAGCGAGTTCCTCAGCTGCACCAAATTCTTCATCAGGCCCCACTCTGCTGAAGACCAAGGCAACAGCTGGTCGAGGTCCTCGGCCAAATCTGAAGAAGAAATAGGTTGTCTTCCAAGTGCCATCTGACGATGAAGCTGATGATGATGAACTTGCAGAAATCATCAGAGACAGGCAAGAAAGGGCCGCTAGAGCCAAAGGCACAAATGTGCCACTGCTTCTGGATCCAAAAGCGATCCTCGACTACATTGATCTCTGACACAAGGACCCAAACACTCCTATGCCTGATTTTCATTTGACTCCTGGCCAAAGTCACATGCTGACCCATTTCATCACTAAAGAGAAATGGAAATTTGAGAAGGCCAGACAAATCAAGAAGGCTCAGTTCAGGAAAGAGAAGTTCCTGAGGAAAAACGTTGTCACAATGACAACTGATGAACTCCTCAAGATCCAGTCTGAAATCAAAGCCCTCAGCGATGATTTCAATGCTTATTATGCTGATTGGCAAGGAGCCAAAGTCAGGTTCGTTAAACTGACTAAGAAGTTCACCAATGTTGCAGCCCCATCGCAACAAGAAATTCCTCAAGCTGAAGCTTCTACTCAGCAAACTAAAGAACATGCCAGCACTGCTGATGACTTTCAGGCTACTGATGAAAATGCTAGTTCCAGGGCTGATGACTCCATTCCAGCCGCTGAAGACATTGCCAGGGCATCCACTAGTGGTGCGTCTAAAGAAAATGAAGAAGTCAGGGCAACTGCATCAGTTGCGCCTGAGGAAATTCAAACAGATTCCTCAGCTCCTCGTGCGCCTACACCAACTCCTACCCTTCCATCTGCATCAGATGTGAGGAAGACCAAGGCTGCAGAGAGAGCTGCAGTGAAGAAAAGGAAAGCATCATCCGCTTCAGATTCTTCAGCTCCGAAGAAAATGAAGACTATGACCAGCTCACTTGAAAATCCAATTGATACTGTTCCGATTTCCACCATGCCATCAAAGGACCTTGTTCCTTTTGGTAACGAATATGTGATCCCTAGCGGATCTGATGAAGAAAATCATTCTGCTGCTTCGTCAGAGTAGATTGATGAAGAAATTGAAGTGGATGCGATCCCTTCAACGCTTGTTGCTTCCTCGCCAATGCCTCAGTTCACAGCTGAAGAGGCTGGCGTTGAAGAAATTGAAGATGAAGACGTGGATATTGGATGCACTACGCCTGTGATGAATGATGACTTTTGGGAAAGTCAGCATCCCAATTCTCCACACTTCACCCCAATACAACAAATACCTCAGTCCCCTGCAGCAACCGTTCAAATAGGCTCTGAAGAAACTCATCCTACCTCGTCTGTGCATAAAGAAATTCCAGCCACTAGTGCTGAAGAAACTGTTGCTGCTGATCCTTTAAACATGCAGACTGCCATTGAAGAGGAACCAGAAATTCCTCAGCCCGAAGAACCGGAGATTGCGATTCCTGAGGTTGTGATGCAACTCACTGACACTCCTCTGCCCAAGCCAAAGGATCCATTCTCAAAGAAGCAAAAGTTCAAGGCTACAGATTTCTTTAACGAGCATGTGTTCTTCACTGACTACAATCCCTATGATTCTACTCGCATAAAGAAGAGGCGTTTCTGGACTGCTAGTCAAGCCAATTTCTATTCCTCAGTGCTATCCGACAAAGACAAAGTCTTCGATCATGCACACATTCCTCATGTGGACATGGAATCTCTGCCGTGCTTCGAGCCAGTCCTTAGTGTTCTTCATGATGCTGGATTGCTGAATTTCTGCACTGACATCTGTGATTGGAATGAAGAACTCATTCTTCAATTCTATGCGACGCTGCACATCACAGGAAATTCTGAAGATGTGAACTCTTGGGTGCTGGACTGGATGTCAGAAAATACTCACTACAAGGCACTAGCAACTGAATTGCTTCGTGCCCTCCCACTCAGTCCTACCCGAGCTTACAAATCATTACATGCAAGTGCTGATGAAGCCTTTGAAGCCAGGGCAGGCCCCACGAACCAAATTCCTTGTCAAGGAATTAATGTATGTGCCACAGACTGTCTATCGCATTCTGACGAAGACAATGAGTCCTATCAAAGGCCACGACTCAAATGATGAAGAAGTCGTTGGCATCATGAAGAATATGCTTTTCAATATCATTCATGGCGTTCCCGTCAACTTCCATGATTTCTTCATGAGGACTCTGGCAAATATTGCTATGTCACCTTTTGAGATGAAGCCTTATGCACCATGGATTATGAGGTTCATCAGGACAAGGTCTTCACTCAATTACAAGGCTGATACTCTGAACCACGGAAGCTACTTGCCTCCAATTGAAGTCCTCAAATGGACATTTTCCTCAGCTGATGACAAAGGCAAGGCAACTGTTGTGATAGATGAAGGCATTCGTCCATTGGATTGTCAATTTCACAAGGCTGCATCCTACTCCACAAATGATGACTCTACCACACATGACGCTGCCGCCAACACCTCTACCAAGCAAATTCCTCAAGCCACAGCACCCAGGGTGATGACTGATCGTGAGTTACTCCTCAGTCTTCATCAGAAAGTTGATCGCAATCATAAATGGGTCAAGCGTCAGTTTGGTTCAATTCTTCACAGCATGACCTCAACACACAATACAGTGAAGAAAAACCACTACTACCCCCATGAAACCTTCAACCGTACCTGGGCTGTTCTATCTCATGTCTATAGGACCGAAGATCTGAAGAGCATGGGTCTCAAGGAAGAATTTGACTGGTCTGCACCTCCACCGAAGAGATTCAAGAAGGTCAAGGTTCCTTCCTTGGTGGCCAGCTCCTATTCTTCATCGCGCGACACTGATGAAAATGAAGACTTGGACGACACTGCGGCAAGCCCTACTACGACATCCGACCCCGACAACGCTGACGCTCCTTCATCAACTTGATATTCTTCAGGGATGTTAGTCCTTAGTTTCGATCCTTTTGGTCATTCGATGACAAAGGGGGAGAAATCTGAGTTAGTCTTCAAGCGGGTCTATTATATGGGCGTTTTTTTGCTAAGTTACAACTCTCATTCTTCTAAAACTTTTATTGGATCGAGTTGTAATCTTAAACCCGATGGTGCTCTGATACTTTTGATGCACTGTGCTCTGATTCTGCATGCTTGTTCCTCGTTAATATTATGGCACGCATGCTGAATTTCTTCAGGCACCATATTTCATCATGCATTACAAATTCTTCATATTATATGTCAAATGCATGTATGAATTACAAGATATAGGGGGAGATCTCCATGATTCAACTCTTCAAGTGTGCATTGCTTCAAAAGCAAATTCCTCACTATGCACATCTTCAGGGGGAGTTCTTCTATATCTTGCAATCAAATTCCTCAATATCAGTACTTACACTTCATATGTTTATCCCCGTTGAAAACTTAACCTATATTGTCATCAATCACCAAAAAGGGGGAGATTGTAAGTGCATCTAGTGCCCCTTAGTGATTTTGGTGTATTGAAGACTTATAGGTTAAGGGACTAATGTGTTTATGAGTGTACACAGGTCTATAAGTCTATGAGGAGTTTGATATTTATATAGAAAGTCGACCCCTAAAAATGAATATCTTCGACTGAAGATTTTGGTATTCCTGAAGACTTTCATGAAGACTTTGACAGTGAAGAAATTGGTGTGTCCATGAAGACTTGATATTCATGCGAGGAATATGAAGCTTGAAGACTTTCGTTTTCATAGTTTTGTTTTTCTCCTTCTTGAGTCATAGGAAACACCATACTGTTAAAGGGGGTCGAGGAAATACTAAGGAAAAATTTCCATGTGATGCTCAACTCAAAATCCTACACCTACCAATCCCTTCGAGTGAAGCCATTGGAAATCTCATACAGTTCAGTCAATTTCTTCAGTGACAGAGACGAAGTTCTTCTGGTCGTTGAGGAATTTGTTCTGACTGAGGAGTTAGGAATTCGCCAGTGCGGATTGCCTACACAGTGAGGAACATGATAGCCCTGAGGAATTTGAGAGTCAAATTTCCGACCGTTGCTGTGCTACGTGCCAGCTGTCCCAAAATATCTTATCCACATAACGGTCATATCATTGAAGGGCATTTATGTATTATCATGTCGGGCTGCTCCCTAGGCTATAAATAGCCGCCCCCTACAACCACTAGCTGGTTGGATGCTCCGAGAGAAACTGACACTTATCATTTGAGAGCAACCCATCCTCCGAGGACTTTGAGCGAAAATCATCGAATGAGGAAAAACCCAAACCCCAAACACCTACAAACCCAAAGTGATTGAGCATCACTTAAGAGATTGATCCTGCATGGATCCGACGCTTGTTACCTTTGAAGACTGTGCTTCTTCCAGATGGTTAGGCATCATGGTCTAGAGCATCCAAGAGGAATTGTGGATCGCCGAGTGACCGAAGTCTGTGAAGGTTTGGAAGTCGCCTGAAGACTTACCACAAGTGATTGGACGAGGTCTGTGCGACCTTAGTTCAAGGAGAATACGGTGAGGACTTGGTGTCCTGAGCTGCGTGCTCAGCGACTAGGTGTCCGGGACTGTGTGTCCTCGAGTTTAAATACTCAGCCGCTCCAACCAGACGTACAACTGAGACAACAGTTGGAACTGGTCTACCAAATCATTGTCTTCACCAACCTTACTAGTTCTATTACCTCAACTCTTTCATTCCTCATTACTGTGTTGAGTGATTGTTCATATCTGTGTTTGAAGACTTTGACTGAAGACTTTCTCAATTTCCTCAGTTCAATTTCTTCAGTTTGTTTGTCTTCATCTTGTGTTATCCTGTGTTTACGCTTTCTGTACTCTGTGTTTGTCTTCATTTCATCATGATGACTATGTGTGTATTCTGTCATGCTTACTTCTGAGTACTTATTCTGCTGCAAGTAGTTCTTCGCTAAGGAAATTCCTCACCGGCAAATTCCTCAGTGAAGAATTCATAAAAATTGCATATTCACCCCCCCTCTAGTCGATATAATGCACTTTCATGGTAGGTCTTCATAGGTGACTTTCAAACCTTCACAGACTCGGTCACTCGGCGATCTACAATTTCTCTTGGATGCTCAGACCATGACGCCTAACCGTCTGGAGGATACACAGTCCTCAAAGGTAACAAGCATCGGTTCCACACAGGAATAATCTCTTAAGTGATGCTCAATCACTTTGGGTTTGGGTTTTCCTCACTTGACGATTTTCGCTCAAAGTGCTCGGAGGATGGGATGCTCTCAATTGACAACTGTCAGTTTCTCTCGGAGCAGCCAACCAGCTAGTGGTTGTAGGGGGCGGCTATTTATAGCCTAGGGAGCAGGACGACATGATAAGACATAAATGCCCTTAAAGGATATGACCGTTAGGTTGCAGGATATTTTGGATAGCTGGCGCGTAGCACAACAACGGTCGGATTTGAGCTTCGAATTCCTTAGGGTTATCATGCTCCTCACTATGTAGGCAATCCGCACTGGCGAATTCCTAACTCCTTAATCAGAACAAATTCCTTAGAGACCAGAAGATCTTCATCTCTGTCACTGAAGAAATTGACTGAACTGATATGAGATTTCTAATGGCTTCACTCAAAAGGATTGGGTAGGTGTACGATTAGGATGAGCATCACTTGGAAATTAGTTTCCTTAGTATTACCTCGACCCCCTTTAATAGTACGATGTTTCTTATGACTCAAGAAAGAGAAAATGAAACTAGGAAAACAAAAGTCTTCACGCTTCATCATCCTCGCATGAATATCCAAGTCTCCAAGGTCACACCAATTTATTCACTTTCAAAGTCTTCAAGAGAACCAAAGTCTTTAGCCGAAGACATTCATTTTTAGGGGTCGACTTTCACTGTAACTATCAAACTCCTCATCGACTTATAGAGCCTGTTGTAAGGGCATTCTTGTCCCTTAGTAGTTTTGGTGATTCATGACAATGCTTTTGCGGACTAATCGTGTGTACTGAGCTTTTCAGATATATCATGACTAAACACAAGATGATTTGTTGCCCCTCGAAGATTATTGAAGACAGCGTTTCTCTACGGTTCTTTTTGGTGGAGTTGAGTCGTAGGAAAGCCATACTATTAAGAGGGAGTCCGCTTTGGAAAGGTTTGGGTGGAGTCTCACGTACACGTTCCTTTTGCACCGCCTTTCCTTTGCTCTTTGGAGTTCTCCTCCGTCTCACCTTGTCTCCGCGAAATGAAGGACTCCGAGTTGCTATTCTCAGGCTGGTGGTAGTACTGCTCCTCTGAGCAGTACTACCACAGGAGCCAGCGGTAGTACCGGGCTCCAGCACGGTTGTACCATGGGCCTCCATGGTAGTACCGCTCCTCCTAAGCGGTAGTACCCTGAGTTCTGGCCTGGCACCGCTGCTCAAGTGGTAGTAGGGGCGAATGTAATTTTTTACATCCACGCCCTGCGCGGTAGTACCATGCTGCGGCGCGATAGTATCATGTCGCCTGGCTAGGTGCAGTAGGGGCGGATGTAATTTTTTACATCCGCACCCTTCACGGTAGTACCGGACCCCTGGTTCGTGGTAGTACCGTGTCGGGGTTTTGCATCTATAATATCTCTACGGAGGTAGTCACCGATGTAATTTTTTACATCTGTGCCTACCGTGCATGGACTGTGGCTGCCCTGCGGTAGTACCGCACAGGGTCGCGGTAGTACCGCGCCTGCGGTTCTACCGCGCCCTGTCTGTGCTCTTCTGTTCAGGTCCGCCCATGGTAGTACCGCGGTCTGCCGCGGTAGTACCGCAAGCCCGTGCGATAGTACCGTGCCTGTGATGTGGTAGTACCGCGGGTCGCGTGCTGAGTGGTGGGTAACGGTTGGAATTGTTTCCCCACTATATAAGGGGGTCTTCTTCTCCAAGAAGACTTACCTCTTCCATCCCTAAGCTCCATTGTTGCTCCAAGCTCCATTTTCGCCCGATCTCTCTCCCTAGCCAATCAAACTTGTTGATTTGCTCGGGATTGGTTGAGAAGGCCCCGATCTACACTTCCACCAAGACAAATTTGATTCGCCCCCACTAATCCCTAGCGGATCTTGTTACTCTTGGGTGTTTGATCACCCTAGACGGTTGAGGTCACCTCGGAGCCATAGTCCATTTTGGTGAAGCTTTGTGGTGTCGTTGGGAGCCTCCAATTAAGTTGTGGAGATTGCCCCAACCTTGTTTGTAAAGGTTCGGTCACCGCCTTCAAGGGCACCAATTGTGGAATCACGACATCTCGCATTGTGTGAGGGAGTGAGGAGAATACGGTGGCCCTAGTGGCTTCTTGGGGAGCATTGTGCCTCCACGCAGCTCTAACGGAGACGTACTTCCCCTCAAAAGGAAGGAACTTTGGTAACACATCCTCGTCTCCACCGGCTCCACTCTTGGTTATCTCACACCTTTAGTTTTGCAAGCTTACTTGTGTTATATCCGTTGCTTGCTTGTGTGCTTGTTGTTGTTGCATCATATAGGTTGTTCACCTAGTTGCATATCTAGACAACCTACTTTGATGCAAAGTTTAATTTGGTAAAGAAAAGCTAAAAATTGTTAGTTGCCTATTCACCCCCCCTCTAGTCAACTATATCGATCCTTTCAATTGGTATCGGAGCCTCATCTCTTTATTAAGGACTTTGTCATCCGAAGAGTATTGTTGACACCGTAGACGGTGGGGAGGAGGAGCACTCCAGTGTGAATCTGATCTCGTCTACGGGTGATGGGGAAATCTCCGTGTCCCATGAGGAATTCAGTGTGGCCTTGGACACATTGAAAACCTCCATGACTACCAAGGTTGAAAGCATGTTTAATAAATTCTTAGAAGGACTTAAACTATCTACCTCGCCGTTGCAAGTGGGTGATCCCACTAACAAGGTGACGGATGCTAACTCCGACAAGGGGAAAGCTAATAGTGAGAAGGGTCCTTCTACTAGTGGTAGAAATGGCACTGGCATCTTTGCCCATGTGGAACCTCCAACTTATGGAGGACCGATTCCCTCTACCCATTTAAATCATGCCGGCCCTCCTCCTAAGATTGTTAAAAATGAGGATTTTTATTCTTGGGTGTATCACTTCAAGCGTCATTTAAATCATGTGAATACTAATCTTTGGAGAATCATTGAAGAAGGTTTCTATCCACATGACCAAAGCAACTTCACCCCTAGAGAAGCAGTGGATAATCAATTCAATGAGAATTCTCTCTTCATCATCCAAGATGCTATCCTTCCCGAAGATCTCCCTCATCTCCGAACCCATGCCATGGACAAAGATGCATGGCAATGCGTTGTGTTCTCTATCGGGAAGTGTAAGCATCCAACGCTCCAACTATGAAGTGGTGCAAGATGAAGCCGATGAGTTTGCAATGAAAGAAGATGAAGAACCTCGTGAGCTCTTTCGGAGAGTGACCAAGCTCGCGGTCTCACTCCGAGATCATGGGATCAAGGACACGGATACAATTTGTCGGGGAAGCTGATCCACGAACACCTATGGGGCCGGCGGACCGAGCCCCTTTCGGTTCGGCGGGGGGCGGAGATCGCCCAAAGAGAAGATCGAGGCGAAACACACGAGTAGTTTACCCAGCTTCGGAGCTCTCCGGAGAGATAATACTCCTACTGCTGCTTGTCTGATTGTATTGTGTTCTTGCTCGAGAGCGCTGAGTGCTACAGTACACGCGAGCTGCTAACGAGACCGAGCGTGAGTGTTTTCTGGGTTCGAACCCCCTCTACGTTGCGCATGGGCCTCCTTTTATATGCTCAAGGGGTCACCGACAGGTGGCAACGTAGGCAAGGGTAAAAATGGAAAAAGAGAGGTGGTTGGTATAGTTACTTGTACAGTGCATCCTACCTAACCCTGACGGCAGGGGACAAGGGCATTAAATGCCCGTCCGCATCGCCCAAACAGTGCAGAAAAGGACCATCAGGGGCGCCACCGCTTGCCATGATGGAAATCTTGTCAGCGTCGCGGCAAGTTCCTTGTGATGCCTTGATTGGCCTTCCCGGCAAGCTCCTCTTGCCGGGGCCTTGTCTCCTTGGCTTAAATACTTTGTTCTTGAATGGCTCCAAGGGAACCACGGAGGACCTTGGCGGTCGCCCGGCAAGCCTTGCCGCGGGGTGCTGCAACTGCCCGTGCACAAGTTCGAGATACTAGGGTACCCCTACTCTAGTACACCGACAAGAGCCCCCGGGCCTGGGCCACACACGGTGCCGAGCGCTGTTGGGCCAGGCCCAAAGTAGGGCACGGGCACGTGCGGCCTGGGTCACGCCGTATCTTACTCCTTATCCACCGCGCCCTCCCCGAATGGCACGCGTTGAATGCGGCATCATAGGAGAGATCGTGGGGTGGTTTCTTTATTCGGAAGGGCGAAACGTCCGCCCCTCCCTCTTTATAAGCAGGGAAAACAGGGGCAGTTTGCCCACTTCGCCGGTTGTTACTCCATTCTCGAAAATCTCTGCCGCTCCCCCCTTCTTCTCAAAGCCGAAAGAGAGCAGCGCTCCGCCCCAATCGCCACCGGCGCCACCAACGCCGTCGATCTCCCCCGCCACCTCCGCCATGGCTCCGAAAGCCGACAAGGGGAAGGGCATGAAGTCGGCCGAGGCACAGCGGCTCGCGGTGCTGCGAAAGGAGCGGGCCATCTTCCCCCCTCAGCTTGACGCAAAGGAGCTGAGGGAGTACTACTACCTTTTCTGGTCGACGGAGACGCGAGCGCATCCGCGCACGAAGGTACTCCCGGCTACCGCTTCGAGACTGGCTCCGAACGGGTATCCCTTCTTTGCGCTGTTCTTCTACTGCGGGCTCTACCCGCCCTACTCTGAATCTTTCTGTGACATCATGAACACCTACGGGTTCCGCCTCCTTGACTTCACCCCCAATGCTGTCCTGACCATGGCAGTTTTCGCACATCTGTGCGAAAACTTTGTCGGAGTCCATCCAAACGTAGCCCTCTTCCACCACTTCTTTATGCCCCGAGTCGAGAGAGGAGAGCCTCTTGCCGGCGGAATCGCTTGGATCTCGAGAACTGGCAAGAAGGATGCTTATCTGGAGGGAGAGCTCCGCGGCAAATGGGAAGAATGGAGAGCAGAGTGGTGCTAGATTGTCGAGGAGAACCCGCAGCCATTTACCGCCCTGCGCCAAGCCCCAGTAGTGCCGTCAACGATTGGAGCAACGTGGCCCCGGAAGACGATAGGCTGAAGATTGCTGTCACCCGTATCCTTCGCCTCAGGCTTGCCAGGCTCACTGTAGGCGCAGTTGGCGCAGATTGTCTTTGCCGCCGCATCGCCCCCCTGCAGGAGAGGAGGAGACCAGCCTGGGAGTTCCAGAACTCAGCGGATATCATGAGGCTGCGCCCGGGCCTAAACTTCAACTTCACCGTCCTGGAGCTGGATGCGATGCTCCTGGAGCTATTCAAGCGCGATCCTCAACATCCATCCATGTTGCCGAGGAGTGTCGTTCCGTTGTGCAACAACTCCTCGCTCGACCGCATCCGCGCCATGATGCCGCTGTGCGACTCGCACGGAATCGTCCCGACTTGGCAAGAGCCTGCAGACGACGTCGTGCGGGATTTCTTTGACGGCTTGGTAGAAGTGCCGGTCTGCGCTGATGAGCAGAAGAGCCTAACCCGCGACACCACCGATGATGAGATGCAGTGCATCGCCACCAGGCTGGAAGAGGCGGCAGCAGCCGCTGCCGCGGGCGTATTTGGATTCACCGTGGAGGAGGCAGAGGCAGCAGACGCGGCAAGCCTTGCCGAGCGAGAGGAGTTCGCCGCCGAGGAAGAGCTTGCCGGACCTGAAGCTGAACCGAGCGAGCCCGGCGAGGGAGAGCCTGTCGGACCCGAACCTTCGGACAGCTTGCCGCAGGCGGAGCCCCCGGCCCCGCCAAGAAGGCGTCTCCGCAAGGCCTCGGACGTAGCAGGGCGGCAGGCGGGTCAACAGCTGCCGAGCCGCGCGACACGCTCTACCGCGGCAAGCACTGTTGCCGCGGGAGCGCCTCACGCCGCTGCGGCAACCGGAGCGGGGTCTTCCCGGTCCACCGCTACTGCTCCCGCCAAGCAGACAAGGGAGCCTACTCCTCCGCCTTGTCGCACCGGAGGCGAGCCGGACTTCGATCTCTCCGCGCTCAGCTCCGACGAGGAAGAAGAAGAGTAAGACTCCTTGTTGTACTTGTAGTTCTTCAATTTTTGTTGTTTCGTCTTGTATGTGATTTGCTTTACTCTGAACTCATTCCTTTTCAGGACTCTGGCCCAGAGAGCGGCAAAGAGGGCCAAGGCCCCGGTGATTGTCATCGAGGACGACCCCACCACGACGGCAGAGGACATGTCCGAGACCACCTTGTCGGACCTGGCAACCATTCCTCAAAGCAGCCCCCAGCGCAGCCCTCCATGTAAGTATATAGTTTACTTCCTGCTTTCAGGCGTGCGTGGGTGCTCTTCCTTTGCTGATATCTGAGTGTTGGTTCATGCAGGAGCAGAGCAGCCTCACCAGGAGAGCCCGGAAGCCGCTCCCGAAGTGCCATCTGCCTCGACTACACCGCCAAGGGAGGATTCCCCGGCAAGGGAGCATTCTCCGGCAAGGGAGAATTCTCCGGTAAGGGACAGTTCTCCGGCAAGGGGCAGCACCAGCGATCCTCCAGTGGTTGAGACCACGACTGCAGATATAGGTAATCCTCTTGCTTGAAAAACTTCCCTTGGATTCTTCTTCTTCTGATTTTCTTTTTGAATATTCGCTTGACCTTTCTCCCCTCTTCGGTCGTCAGATCCACCTGCCATGGAGCCGATGGAAACCGACGCCGCCGGCGAGGAGAACGCGCGCGGCAACAACGACGACGCCGCGGCCACTGAAGAAGAGGCCGGTGCTGATGATCCCGCCGGCGAAGAGGCCGCCAAGGCTGCCGCCGCAGAAGCGGGCGAGGGATCCGGCGATCGCACTGACGGCCCCGAGGCCGCAGGAGCGCCAGGGGCTACGCCGACCACCGATCCCTCCGCCGA
This sequence comes from Triticum dicoccoides, assembly GCF_002162155.2. NCBI lineage: Eukaryota > Viridiplantae > Streptophyta > Magnoliopsida > Poales > Poaceae > Triticum > Triticum dicoccoides. Next base: position 295,226,173 of record NC_041387.1, on the reverse strand, counting down.
TGCTGCAGCACCAGGCTCCAAAGAGCCCCAGCCCGGCGCCTATTTGAAGGCCGGCGATGGCGTCTTCATCAAGCTCCCCTGGGCGTCGAGCTCCAGGGCGCCGGTCGAAGGAGAAACTTTTGACGAAGAGGTGCTCGCCTCCGCTGGGCTGGCGCTGGTCGACGCGCCAAGCAGCAGCAGCGACGAGCCTGAGGAGGAGCGGTTGCTGCGGAAGCTGCTGTCGCTCTACCGCGCCCAACAAGCCAAGCTGGCATCCCGAGAGGCACTTGTCGCAAAAGCGGGAGTGGATATTGAGAAGCGCGCGGAGGAGCTCCGGGGTCTCAGGCAGGAAGCTCTCCGGTCCCTGGAGGAGGAGCGGGAGCAACTTCTCGAGGAGCGGAAAGCCTTCCTCCTCGAGAAGGCTGAAGTTGAAGAGAAGCAACGGCTTGTCGCCGAAAATCTATTTGCGCAGGAAGGAGAGTTTGTGCAGCGCAAGGTCAACCTTGACAGCCACAAGGAGGAGCTTGCCGCGCGGGAGCAAGCAATTGGCGGGGCTCTCAAGGAAGCAAAGGATGCTGCCGCAGCTGCCGAGGCCGCCAAGAAGGAGCTGGAGATGAAGGTGGCGCAGCTGGAAGCCGATCTCAGGGCGAGCAGTGAGGAGCTTGCCGCGCTCAAGTGTGAGCGCGAGAAGGACGCTGCCGCTCATGGTGAGCTGCAGGGTCTTCTCGCTGAGAGGAGCAAGGAGCTCAGCGCTGTCAAGGATTCCAATGCAGATCTCGAGTTAAAGTTGGCTACTTTGACTCAGACGCTAGACGGCGCCAGGGAGCGGGAGAAGATCAAGGCCGACGAGGCGCTGCTGGCGAATGCTGCTGTCGCCCACGACGCCTTCAGGGAGACCGTGGAGCACTGGACTGAGGGTCTTGGGGATCTTGCCGCCGCCATCGATGGGGAGCTGGCGCAGCTGGGGATGGAGGATCTCGGGTACTCCTCCGACGAGCACCTCCAACCCAGCGCCAAGCTCAGCTTGTTCTTCAAAGGCGTGGCGACGGCTCTCCAGCGACTCCGGGAGAAGATCCCAAAGCAGTTGGCCGACGAGTCGCGCAAGATCTGCGCAGGAGCTCTCCAGAAGGTGCTGATGAAGGTGGCCTTCCGCAACCCAGGCCTCAACTTCACCAACGTCCTCAAGTCCTTGCCGCCGGATGCTGATCTGGAAGCGCTCAAGGCCCTTGTCGCACCCATTGTGGACAAGGTGAGCGGAATCAAGAGGGTTGAGGGCGATCGCGTAGATTAGGCTGCCCGTTTTCTCTTTCTCCTTGTCGCTGCTAGTCATGTCATGAGAACAATCTGTTAGAGCTGCGACAAGCTATCTTGTAATATAACTCTATTTTGGGTAGAGATTTGCTATGTTATTTCCTTTACTTGATTCCTTCCTTTGTATGTTTCTGCCCTACGCTTTTAGGGAACTTGTCGGCGCAGGCACCTTAGCCGCGAGCGCTGAGTGCGGGATGTCAGCAGCCTGCTGGCGATGCCGCTACCGACAAGAAACCTTGTCGCAACTAGTCGCAGCTCACTTAAATTGTTGAGCGGAGTCGAAACAAAGTAAGGGCGCAACTAGCTACGAGTTGGTTCCTCCGCGCACAGGTTTTCCATACAAAGCACGGTCGTTCAAGGAAGATAACTTAAAATTTTAAAACTGATTGCTCAAACTCTGGCAACTTAGCTTTTCTGTCGTTTGTTTTCCGGTAAGGCGAAACTTCCTTGAACGACGCCTGGTCCACACCATTATCTTCTCCTTTCCCCCCGGCAAACTTGTGTGCGAGGGAACCTTCCTTTCCTTTGAGAAAGAGAAAGAAGAGAAAATAAAGATATGGAGCCTTACGGCTCGTTATTGCTTACCGGGGTAGGTGCTGCACAAAGTGTCAGATAAGGCATGCAAAAATAAAGTAGAAAGCATGATATTGACAAGATGTGCGGAGCACATGAGTTTTACTTATGAACGGGGTCTGCGCCCGGCTTTGTACAAAGGATTACATGCAACATCGGCAAGACTTGCACAAAAGGTGGTTGCCGGAACAAGTTCCGGCAACCGCGCCCTATGGGTAAAACTTACGAAGATGCTCAATGTTCCAGGAGTTGCTCACTGGAATGCCATCTTCGGTCTCAAGGTGGACAGCACCAGGCCTAGTGACTCGTTTCACCCGATAAGGGCCTTCCCACTTTGGCGTCAACTTGTTGGAATTCTTGGCGGATTGAACACGCTGAAGAACAAGGTCGCCTTCCTTGAGACTTCTGGCACTAACTTTGCGGCTATGGTAGCGGCGCAAAGCTTGCTGGTATCGAGCAGCTCGTACAGCGGCCTGAAGACGGTCTTCCTCAAGGAGCAGCGCGTCATCTTGCCGCAGCTGCTCTTGCTCAAGCTCATCATAAGCGAGCACTCGAGGTGACCCATATACGAGTTCCGTGGGGAGAACTACCTCTGCTCCATAGACTAGAGCGAAAGGTGTCTGGCCAGTGGCTTGATTTGGTGTCGTCCTGATCGACCAAAGGACCACCGGCAGCTCCTCGATCCAGTTCTTTCCGCACTTGTGCAGCCTGTCGAAAGTTCTGGTCTTGAGCCCGCGCAGCACTTCAGCATTTGCCCTCTCCGCTTGACCATTGCTTCTCGGATGAGCAACAGAAGCGAAGCAGACCTTGGCGCCAAGATCTTGGACGTACTGCATGAAGGTGCGGCTCGTGAATTGCGTGCCGTTGTCGGTGATGATCCTGTTAGGGATCCCGAAACGGCAAACAATCGACCTGAAGAACTTGACTGCTGACTGTGCTGTCACCTTCCTCACTGGTTCCACTTCCGGCCACTTTGTGAACTTGTCGATTGCAACATACAAGTACTCAAAGCCCCCGATAGCTCGGGGAAAGGGGCCGAGGATGTCGAGCCCCCAGACCGAAAATTACCAGGATAAAGGGATCGTCTGGAGAGCTTGAGCTGGCTGGTGTATCTGCTTGGAATGGAACTGGCACGCTTCACACTTGGTTACTTGTGCAGTCGCATCCTGGAGGGTTGTCGGCTAAAAGAAACCTTGCCGGAACGCTTTGCCGGCAAGTGCTCTTGCACCAATGTGGTGGCCACATATGCCTCCATGTATCTCTGCCAACAGCTTTTGTCCGTCTTCCCGGTGAATACACTTCAATTTCACACCGTTGAGTCTTCTTCTGTATAGTGTGTTGTCGACAAACTGGTACATACTTGACTGCCGAGCTACTCTTTCCGCTTCTTCTTGCTCTTCGGGGAGTTCTCCTGTCTGAAGGAAACGGACAATGTGCTGTGCCCATGCTGGAGCTTGCGGCTCGACAACAAGGACTAAAGGCACATCTGCTGCTGTGGGAACATCCGCTTCTACGGCGAGAACCTGTGGCTCGGCCGGAGCTTGACATTCCCCGGCAAGCTTGCCGGAGCAAAACTTGTCGGGAGCGTCTGCTTCAACAGAACAAACCCTAAGGCTTGCCGGAGCAGACTGCTCCTCAGCACCCTTGGTGTTGATTTTAGAGACCTTCTTGACGGCGGCTTCGGGGAGCTTTGCCGGAAAATAGTCATCGGAAATCAACTTCCTCTTCTTGCCCTGTCCAGTTGATGGCGTTACGGATGGTTGAGTCAGCTTGAGCACAAAGATCCCTGGTTCCACAGGTAACTTAAGTGCAGCGCATTTCGACAGGCCATCGGCGATGTCATTCTGAGCTCTTGGAACATGTTCCATCTATAGGCCGTCAAAGCGCTCTTCTAGCTTTCTCACTTCATCAACGTAAGCTTCCATCAACGGACTCTGATAATTCTTGTTCACTTGGCGGACGACAAGCTGTGAGTCACCCCTGACAATGAGCTTCTTGATCCCAAGGTCTGCTGTGATCCTGAGACCGGCAAGCAAACCTTCATACTCTGCAGTATTGTTCGTTGCTTGCTCCTTGGGAAAGTGCATCTGGACTACGTACTTGAGGTGTTCTCCGGTGGGTGCGACAAGCAGTATGCCCGCACCGGTGCCTTGCAGCGAGAAAGCACCATCAAAGTACATCAGCCACTCTTTGCTTGCTTCTTTGACGGGGATGCTCGTTTCTGGAATTTCTTCATCTTGTGTTGGCGTCCATTCTGCTATGAACTCTGCCAATGCTCTGCTTTGGATAGTTGAAGTGCTTTCCAACTTAAGGCCAAAGCAAGACAGTTCTAGTGCCCACTCAACAATCCTGCCTGTTGCTTCTGGATTCTCCAGTATCCTCTTCAGCGGAAAACGAGTGACGACTGTGATCTCATGTGCTTGGAAGTAATGGCGCAGCTTTCTCGAGGCCATGAGGAGGCCGAAAAGCAATTTCTGCACACCAGAGTACCTTGACCTAGCCCCCTGCAGAAGGGAACTGACAAAGTAAACTGGGCGCTGCACCATTCTCTTCTGCATCTTCTCATGCTCCTGCGCAGATCCATCCTTGTCGGGACCAAAGCTTGCCGGTGAAGTCCTCTGCTTGTCGCTGGATGCATCTGCCGTGGTTGCTGGCTCATCATCCGCCTCCCTCTCCGCTACTAACGCAGCACTAACCACTTGATTGGTCGCCGCTATATACAATAGCAACTTCTCTTGTGGTTTAGGTGCGACAAGTGTTGGAGTGGAGGACATGTATCTCTTTAAGTCCTGCAGCGCAGCCTCCGCTTCCGGAGTCCATTTCATTGGACCCGCCTTTTTCAATATTTTGAAAAATGGCAGGGCGCGCTCAGCAGACCTAGAGATAAACCTGCTGAGAGCAGCTATGCAACCGGCAAGTCTTTGTACATCCTTGACGCGCTTCGGTGCTTCAATCTGCTCAATGGCCTTGATCTTGTCGGGATTGGCCTCAATTCCGCGTTGAGACACAAAGAACCCGAGAAGCTTGCCGGAGGGGACTCCAAACACGCACTTCTCGGGGTTAAGCTTGAGGTTGATCTTGCGCAGACTTGCAAAGGTTTCGTCTAAATCTTGAATCAGAGTTGCCTTGTTCTTACTCTTGACCACTATGTCATCCATGTAGGCTTCCACATTTCTGTGCATTTGCGGCTCAAAAGCGTCATGGACTACCCTTGCAAATGTTGAACCGGCATTCTTTAAATCGAAGGGCATCCGTACAAAACAGTATGTGCCACATGGGGTGATGAATGCGGTCTTCTCCTCATCCTCTTCTGCCATGAAGATCTAATGGTATCCTGAGTATGCATCAAGAAATGAAAGCAAGTCACATCCGGCCGTGGAGTCAACAATCTAGTCGATGCGCGGCAAGGGAAATGGGTCTTTGGGACAAGCTTTATTGACATCGGTAAAGTCGATACAAAGCCTCCATTTCCCGTTTGCCTTACGCACGACTACAAGATTGGCCAACCACGTAGGATGGAGCACTCCCCTGACAAGGCCTGCTGCTTCCAATTTCTTGATTTCTTCTGCAATGAATTCTTGGCACTCCACTGCCTGTTTCCTGACTTTCTGCTTGACGGGCCGCGCATGAGGACAGACGGCAAGATGGTGCTCGATTACTTTCCTGGGAACACCGGGGATGTCAGACGGTTGCCATGCAAACACGTCGATGTTCGCCCGCAGGAAAGCAACGAGCGCGATTTCCTATTTAGGGTTGAGAGTGGCACTGATGGTGAAGGTACCACCAGTGCCATCCTCCTTGGCGGACACCTTTTTGGTCTCTGGTGGAGCTGCCATTGTCTTCTTACACTTGCCGGTGGAGCTCGATGGTGCGTCCTCGACGGTAGCGCAGCACTCCGAAGAGGTGCGCTTGCCGGAGTGGGCATCAGAGCTCTTGCCGGACTTGGTCTTCTTCTTCGCCCCAGGAGCTTCAACGGCAAGTGACTTGCGATTTGTTGTTGCTGCTGCTTCTCGGTAGATCTTGTCGGTGCAGATAAGAGCATCCTTCTTGTCGCCAGGGACAGAGATGACACTTATCGGGCCTGGCATCTTCAGTATGTTGTATGCATAGTGAGAGGCTGCCATGAATTTGGCGAGTGCTGGACGGCCGAGTATCCCATTGTAAGGTAATGGAAAATCAGCAACGCCAAAAGTGACCCTCTCAGTCCTGAAGTTCAACTCGCTGCCAAATGTTACCAGCAACGTGATCTTTCCCTTCGGCTTGCTCCTTCCCGGATTGATTCCTTGGAATGTGCCGGTCTCTTCGAGCTCGCTATCAGGGATCTGGAGTTTCTGGAGTACCGCAGAGGAGATCAGGTTCAAGCCGGCCCCGCCGTCAACTAGCATCTTAGTGACCTTGAGGTTGCGGATAGTTGGTGAAACCAACATCGGCAAGCACCCGACTGCAGTTATGCGATCAGGGTGGTCCTCAATATCAAAGATGATAGGCGTGCTGGACCATTTCAGAGGCTTGCGTGACTTGATGGGTGGTTCTGCTGCATTGACTTCCCGTACCCACTGCTTGAGCTGGCGGTGTGAAGTATGCAGAGAAGCACCGCTGTCAACGCACAGGACCTCCGTGGCTTTCTGGAACTCCTGCTCATCGGTCTCGTCATCATCCATATCTTCATCGTCGTCGTCATCTTCATCCTTGTCGCGGCCGCGGGGAGGTCTGTCTCCTTGCCAATGCTTGGCCTTGCCGCGGCGTCCTCCTCGGCCGGGACGTTTCTTGCCAGATCCTCCAGCACCTTCCTGGGTTTTCTCCTTGTCGCGTCGCTCGTATTCAGCCTTTTGCTGCTCTACAAGCTGCTCGACCTTCTTGCAGCTCTGGAGGTCATGGCCCTTGGTGCGGTGGATCTTGCAGTACTGCTTGTTGGTGCCGTCCTGCTTGTCAGCGACCGCCATAGCCTGGTGGTTGGTGCCCGCGGCAATCTCCTTGCTGGAGCTACCAGCCTTGGCTTTCTTGCCGGACTTCTCAACGACTAGCACCTCTTTGCCTTTCTTCTTTCTGTTGTTCCGCCGCCGGTTTTTCCTTGCCGGGGCAGTCTCCTCACTATCAGATCCTCCTGCTCCTATATTCTCTCCGGGGAGTTTCCTCCATTCCTCAGCACGTGCACACTTGTCGGCCAGGGCATATAGCTCACTGACGTCTCTGATCTTGCACATCGCCATCTCCTCCCACATCCTGCGGTTTCGCATGTTCTGATGGAACGTGCTGATTACCGCGGCAGGGTGGACATCTGGGATGTTGTGCTGCACGCGGCTGAATCTCTGAATGTACTTGCGCAGGGGCTCTCCTTCCTTCTGGGCGAGCAGATGAAGATCGCTCTCTTGGCCATGAGGCTTGTGGCCGCCTGTAAAGGCGCTGACAAACTGATGGCATAGATCTGCCCAAGAGGATATGGAGTTGTCCGGCAAGTGCATGAGCCAGGATCTGACATTGGGCTTGAGCACCAGCGAGAAGTAGTTGGCAAGGATCTTGTCGTCCCGCCCCCAGCAGCTTGCACCGCGATGGTGTAGATGCTGAGGAACTCCGACGGATGCGACTTGCCGTCGTACTTCTCTGGTACATCTGGCTTGAAATTCTTCGTGCTGGGCCACTGGACTTGCCGCAGCTCACGAGTGAAAGCAGGGCAACCTACCGCGTACGGCAAGTCGCCTGGTTCCCCTGGTGCATGCATGTCAACAGAGGGCCCAGCGCGCTTGTCGGATTGACGTCACGCTTCTCTTCGGCGCTCGATGCGAGTACGAGCGTCTTCTTGCTGTCGTTCGTGAAGAACTTGGCGCTGATCGCGACGAGCTCGTGGATCCGATGATGCGGTGGAGTCGCTGTCGAGTTGGATCCGACGAGTCGGCGATCTTGGCCTTCGGGGTGGAGAGTGCATGGTGGTTGTACCCTTACCGGTTTCGTCGCCATCGGCTCGTGCATGGCAGTCCTGCCGCGGCCTCGATGTACTTGGCTGCCGCGGAGTGTCGCCGTTGGCGAAGCCGATGAGACTTTGAATGGTGGCCCTCCATCCGTCAATCTTGTCTTCCGTTGGAGGGTAATCCAGGAGCAGTTGAGCTCGCGCCAAAGCTTCTGCTGGAGTGGTGGGAGGCAGTGGCGAACGGTGCGAGGAGCGGGATATGCTCGGACTTCTAACTATGTTAGAAGGAGCAGTATCCCGTCCAGGCGACCGCGCCTCGCTCGTGCCAGCGTGTTGGCGTGCATGCTGGTCTTGAGCACCCCGAGATCCACCAGCTCGATCTTGGCTCAACAAACGTATGGTACTGCGAGTACCATGACGCTGTCGGTCCTGCGCCTCCTGAGATGGGCGCGGAACATGTACAGGCACCGAGGTCTGCGCAGCCTTGTCCTTGGACCTGGCAGCGTCGTGAGCTTCCTCGTCGATGTCCGTTCTCCCGTCGGCGTCTGCCCCACCACTCGTTCGCTCCGGTGGTACTGGGATCGACGTGGACGGAGCAGCTGCTGCCGAAGTCTTCTTCTTCGGTGGCATGTCGATGAAGAAGATGAAGATCTGGCTCATGTGAACGACGGATCAGGTTCACACAACCTCGACGCTCCCCTACCTGGCGCGCCAAAGATGTCGGGGAAGCTGATCCACGAACACCTATGGGGCCGGCGGACCGAGCCCCTTTCGGTTCGGCAGGGGGCGGAGATCGCACAAAGAGCAGATCGAGGCGAAACACACGAGCAGTTTACCCAGCTTCGAAGCTCTCCGGAGAGATAATACTCCTACTGCTGCTTGTCTGATTGTATTGTGTTCTTGCTCGGGAGTGCTGAGTGCTACAGTACACGCGAGCTGCTAACGAGACCGAGCGTGAGTGTTTTCTGGGTTCGAACCCCCTCTACGTTGCGCATGGGCCTCCTTTTATATGCTCAAGGGGTCACCGACAGGTGGCAATGTAGGCAAGGGTAAAAATGGAAAAAGAGAGGTGGTTGGTACAATTATTTGTATAGTGCATCCTACTTAACCCTGACGGTAGGGGACAAGGGCATTAAATGCCCGTCCGCGTCGCCCAAATAGTGCAGAAAAGGACCGTCAGGGGCGCCATCGCTTGCCACGATGGCAATCTTGTCAGCGTCGCATGCCACCGCGCACCGCTGGCTGCACAGCCTCTCGCCACGCGCGTCTGGAAAGGCCCCAGGGCGACACGTTGGTGGATGTGCTGGAGCGTGGGTATAGAGTGGCCGCTTGCCGCGGCAAGCGCCTTGCCGCGGTCATTGTCTTGCCGCGCCCGGAAGCTTGTCGCTCACCGGGCCTTGCCGGGACGCGCGGCGCGTCGCGGCAAGTTCCTTGTGATGCCTTGATTGGCCTTCCCGGCAAGCTCCTCTTGCCGGGGCCTTGTCTCCTTGGCTTAAATACTTTGTTCTTGAATGGCTCCAAGGGAACCACGGAGGACCTTGGCGGTCGCCCGGCAAGCCTTGCCGCGGGGTGCTGCAACTACCCGTGCACAAGTTCGGGATACTAGGGTACCCCTACTCTAGTACACCGACACAATTGGATCAAGCGCAAGTTCCTCAAGGCCATGATGCCCTACAACAAGGCCATGTCCTCCATCATTCGTCAAAGACCGGACTTCCACTCCATGACCTCAAGTGAAGTGTTGGATGAGTTCGTTGCAATGAGCATCTTGGACAAGACCGCCGACAACGCGGTGCTCCGCTCTCAAAGGGCAAAGAAGCCCAACCTTGCCTTGAAGGCCAAGGTTATTGTGGAAGAAAAGGAAGAAGAGGAAGATGAGGAGAGCAACCCCGAAGATACAAAATATGATTATCATGAGCACATGGCTCTTGCTTCAAGGCAATTTTGGAGAAAGAAGAACTCTAGGCCAAATTTCAACAAGACCAACTCAAGTGGCTTCAAGGGCAAGCAACGAGTAACAACTTGTTACAACTGTGGCAATGTGAGCCATTTCTTTGCGGATTGTCCTTACAAGAAGCGGGAAGACAATGGTGGCGAGCTCATCCGAAAAGACAAAGCCAAGTCCTTCCCCAACAAGAACAACTTCACCAAAAATACTCCTACTTGAGGGTTGGTGGTTCAAGAAGAATACCGTGAGGATGACGATGATGATGAAGATAGTGAAGCAATGGCCATGGCATCCGTTGCCATTGCCACAACTCCCTGGATGTCTCTCTTCGATTCACCCAACGAGAACATCACCGCCAAGTGCCTCATAGCCAAAGCCTCTAACAAGGTAACCCCCAACATCAAAACCACCATCATTACTTATCCCTCTTTGATGGGTTGCATTGATGAACATGAGGGGTCTAATGACGATGTGAATGAATTTGAGTCCTTTATGAGTAAGCTCAAGGGCAAATCCAAGAAGCACTTTGATGCTCTCTTGGAACAACTTGGTGAAGCCAATGACATGATCGAGGCTCACGAAGAAACCATCTCTAAGATGGAAGGTCATAGTCGTGACTATGCCGATGAGATATTGGATCTCTCTAATGCTCTTGAGGAAGAGTGTGGGCATCGTTTGGCTCTTGAGGAGTCACACAACGATGACCATGCTAAGTTAAAGAAAGATCTTGATCATGCACTTGTTGTGTCTCGTGTGCTAGCTTCCGAGAAGGCTAAACTTGGGGTTGATCATGCTAGACTCAAGGAGGAGTTTGATGTACTTGACAAGGCCCACAAGGTCTTTAAGGGTGCTCATGCTAACCTCAAGGAGTCTCATGCTCAACTCCAAGTTAAGCTAACCAAGGAAAAGGCCACCTTTCCTCATATGGTATTAATTGATAATGCATATGCCACTAACTCGTGTTGTGAGCAGGTGCATCTTGTGGAGGAGAATGCCAAGTTGAAGGATCAACTTGAGAAAGGCCTTGTGACATGCATTCAAGGTGATAAGAACCTCAACAACCTTTTGAGCAATCAAAAGGAAGTTGTGGCCAAGGAGGGAATTGGGTTCGCACCCAAGTCCAAGAACAAGAAGAAGAACGACAAGACCAAACGACCTCCTCCTCTCAAGCAAACTTTTGTGAAAGAGGGAGAGGGTGCTCCTAAGGAGAATAATAAAAATGTGAAGGGTTTTGATGTCAAAAAGGGCAAAACCACCTCCTCCAACAAAGCCGGCGACTTTAACCCTTCTTATGTGTTGTGACGTGCTAGTGATGGGCATGTTTATGCTAAATTTGTTGGTTCTTCTTATGAGTACATTGAATGGTCTATTTGGGTTCCTAAGACCCTTGTTACTAACATCAAAGGACCCATTACAAAATGGGTACCTAAAACCAAGCATTGATCTCGTGTAGGTGTTTGCTTCCGGTGGGGGATCATGGTTGCTCGATAGTGGAGCAACGAATCATATGACCGAAAGCAAGGACTTGGTGGTGGACGTGCACAAGATTCCTTCTATGACCACCAATGTCGAGTGGGGTGATGCCTCGTCTTCTAAGGTATTGGGTCTTAGCAAGGTTTTCATTTCTCTGGATCTAACGATCAAGAAAGTCATGCTTGTTGAGTCCCTTGCATTCAATCTTCTTTCTGTTCGTCAACTTGCACTCATGGGCTTTGCCACTTTCTTTGATATTGATACCGTGGCCCTCTTGTGGAGCAAGACTCTTAAAGTAGCCTTTATTGGGCATGTCGAGAATGGTCTTTATGTGATTAACTTTTCAGAGCAACCCACTAAGACCGCGACATGCCTAATGGGTAAAGTTGATGTGGGATGGCTTTGGCATCGCCGTTTAGCCCACGTCAATATGAGATCTTTGCAAAGTCTTCTCAAGGGGGACCATGTCCGTGGACTAACAAATGTTAGTTTTGCCAAAGATCGTGCTTGCAGTGCGTGTATTGAAGGAAAGCTTCATGAGAAGGCTCACCCTCCCACGACTACCATCTACTCGAAGAGACCCTTGGAGCTCCTTCACATGGATCTCTTTGGGCCTCCATCCTTCGATAGTCTTGGAGGTAGAAAGTATTGCTTGGTGATTGTGGATGATTATTCAAGATACACTTGGGTATACTTCTTCAAGAGGAAGAGTGAGACTCAACAAACCGTCATCGACTTTGCAAATGAAGCTCAACGTCAACATGATGCAAAGATCTTGACAATAAGAAGTGACAACAGCACCGAGTTCAAGAACTACACCTTGGATGAGTTCCTTAGTGATGAGGGGATCAAGCATCAATATGCAGCACCATATACCCCTCAACAAAATGGTGTCGCGGAGAGGAAGAACCGGACGTTGATGGATGCGGCAAGGACCATGATGGCGGAGTTCAAGTCTCCATACAACTTTTGGGCTGAAGCCATCAACACAGCATGTCATGCATCCAATCGGCTCTATCTCCACAAAGGCTTGAACAAGACTCCTTATGAAATACTCACCGGTAACAAGCCCAACCTCAAGTACTTCCGGGTGTTCGGGTGTAAGTGTTTCATTCTCAAGAAAGGTGTTCGTTTGTATAAATTTGAGGCTAGAGCTTATGAGAGCATATTTGTTGGCTATGCGACAAACTCTCATGCTTACCGTGTCCTCAACAAGTCCAGCGGACTCATTGAGGAGACGTGTAACGTGGAGTTTGACGAAAATAACGGCTCCCAAGTGGAGCAAAGTGGTACTTGTGATGTAGGTGATGAAATTCCACCCCAAGCCATAAGAAGAATGGGTATTGGTCATATTCTACCCATTGAGGAACCCCTTGTGGCCGAAGGAGAAGGAAAATGCTCCACTCAAGTGGAGCCATCACCTCCCCAAGACCCACACGCTTCCGAAGAACAAAGTGAAGGCCCTCAACCTTGTGAACAAGACCAAGGGCAAGATCAACCTCAAGATGGTGGTGAACCACCAAATGATGCCCAAGGTCAAGTTCTTCCCCTCGACCAAGTTCAAGATCAAGAGCAAGCTCAAGATCTGGAACAAGCTCAAGACGACGCTCAAGATAATCAAGTTTACCCTCCTCCTTCCACATCTGAGGATGAATTAGAGCGTCGTGCCGCGAAGATTTCTTCCAAGCTCACCACCAAAGGTCATCTCATGGAGAATGTGGTTGGAAGCCTAATAAAGGGGGTAAGCACTCGTAGAAAATTAGCAAACTATTGTGAACATCACGCGTTTGTCTCTTTTATTGAACCCCAAAAGGTCTATGAGGCGCTCGAAGATCCGGATTGCCTCAATGCCATGCATGAAGAACTCATCAACTTTGAGTACAACAAGGTGTGGAGATTGGTGCCAAGGCCGCCGGGGAACCACAACGTCATTGGAACCAAGTGGATGTTCAAGAACGAGCAAGATGCTCATGGGAACATCATTCGCAACAAGGCAAAATTGGTAGCACAAGGCTACTCCCAAGTCGAGGGTATCGACTACAGTGAAATCTTTGCTCCCGTTGCTCGCCTTGAATACATTCATTTGTTGATTGCTTATGCTTCCCATCACAACTTTAAGTTACAACAAATGGATGTGAAGAGTGCTTTTCTTAATGGTCCTATTGATGAGTTGGTTTATGTCAAGCAACCCCCCGGGTTTGAGAATCCCTACTTCCCGGATCATGTGTATCAACTCGATAAGGCACTCTATGGCCTTAAGCAAGCCCCACGTGCATGGTATGACCACCTTACCGAGTTGTTACAAGATCGTGGACTTGAGGTTGGGCAAATCGATCCCAATCTTTTTACTAAGAAGGTCAAAGGGGAGTTGTTTGTATGCCAACTATATGTTGATGATATTATCTTTGGTTCCCCTAACAAAGTTTTCAATGAGGAATTTGCCGCTCTCATGACCTCTAAGTTCAAGATGTCTTCGATGGGAGAGTTGAAGTTCTTCCTTGGTTTCGATATCAAGCAAAGAAAAGAAGGTACCTTCATCAACCAAACCAAATACACTCAAGACATGCTCAAAAGATTCAAGCTAAGTGATGTCAAGCCGGCTTCTACTCCAATGCCTACCAAGTGCCAACTTGACATTGATCCCAATGGTAAAGTGGTGGATCAAAAGGTATATCGCTCCATGATTGGCTCCTTGCTTTACCTTTGTGCATCTAGACCGGATATCATGTTGAGTGTGGGAATATGTGCACTGTTTCAAGCCGTGCCGAAGGAAAGTCACTATGTGGCGGTCAAGCGAATCTTTCGATATTTGGCTCATACCCCAAACTTTGGCTTATGGTACCCAAGAGGAGCAAACTTCAAGCTTGAAGGATTTTCGGATTCCGATTGGGCGGGAGACAAAGTGGATAGGAAGTCCACTTCGGAAGGGGGCTAATTTCTGGGTTGCTCTTTGGTCTTCCAAGAAGCAAAGTTGTGTGTCTCTATCGTCCACCGAAGCGGAATATGTGGCGGCTGGTAGTTGTTGTGCACAACTCCTATGGATGAGGAAAACTTTAAAGGATTATGGTGTCACTTGTGACAAAGTGCCTCTTTGGTGTGACAATGAAAGTGCCATCAAGATTTCTCTCAACCCGTTGCAACACTTCAAGACGAAGCATATTGAGATTTGGTATCACTTCATCCGGAATCATATTAGGCGAGGGGAGATCGAGCTCAAGTATGTGAACACTCATGATAACCTTGCAGATATTTTCATGAAGCCCTTGGATGAAGCAAGATTTCACGAGTTAAGGCATGAGCTAAATATCATTTATTCGAGCAATGTGACCTGAACCCTTGCACCTCCCACCACACTCAACTTGTTGTCTAGTTTAGGTGTAGGCATGGACATGGGGGAGTGTTGTTCTCTCAATGAACTCTCCCTCCCCCACTATGCATAAATTGATCAACTCTTTCACATTAGCCATCTTTGATGGTACTTGTGCTTCAAAGACGAGTTTTGGTCATGGGCCCAAGGATAATTCTTCGCAATGCCATACCAATTGACTCAAACATAGGTGGTTCCGGCCACCGCCCTCTCCTTGGAGAGGTTGTGTCTCGTGGTTGGTCTTTGTTGTCTTGTGCTTTCCTATTCCCTGTGCGAGTTTGTGTCATCCTTCGTTTTCGCCTCTTTGTTGTTCGGTGTTCCCGAAGGTTGTTTTGCTTTTGCTCTTGTGTGAAACTTGCACTTTCTTGGGTTACGGTACTACCGTGGCAGGCCACGGTACTACCGCAGGAGTTGGTAGCTTTGCATTTGCTCAGTTGGCTCCCAGGGGCACGGTACTACCGCTACCATCGCGGTAGTAATTTGTTACTGCTACTGGAAGAGCGGTACTACCGCCCAGCGCGCGGTACGTTCGCCCGGGCGGTACTACCGCGATGACCCGCGGTACTTCCGCACCCACGCGAGCGGGTGGGGGTTAAGAAAGGGACAAGGGGAGTTCTAACTCCCCCATACCCATTCATCTCTATTCCCCACCCCGTCTCTCTCTCTCTCCTACCCAAGAACGGCGTCGGGTGTCTTCGCCGGATCTCCGTCTACGGCCACTCTCCTCGGACTCCGACCGGTGGGATCGTTCCTCACCACTTCCTCTTGCCATATACTAAGGTCTTTCCCCAAATCCCTCTCCTTTTGTTTGTTCCTTTGCTTCTAGGTTTTGGGGAGATGCATGTGGTGTTCTTGAGATTTTTTGGCTAAATCTGTGCAAGAGGCATTCCTAGGAGCGTGGTAGTGTAGTAAGCATGCTCTTTGGATAGCCAAAATAGTTCCGGTTGATCAACGGTAGTACCAATGTTGTCGTGCGGAGGTTCTAGTTCCAGATCCGTAACTCTCTGTCGCGGTTTTCGATCCGCGCGGTACTACCGCTCCTCCTGGAGCGGTACTACCGCGGCCTCGCCTGTATCAGGCGCCATGCGGTACTTCCGTACCTTAGTGCGGTACTACCGCTTGGCGCCCGGAAGTAAAAAATTACTTCCGCCCCAGGCGCGGTACTCCCGTGCCACCCTGGCACGGTACTACCGCGGCTGGCGCGGATGTAATTTTTTACATCCGTACATCGGCCCTGTACTACCGTAGATTCAACCTGCACTCTTTTTCTATCCAGGTCTCGTGCTTATTTGTTTCCTTCAGCTTTGGTCTTTGTCTTTTGCATTGACCCGTCTTGTTTCCCGTGTGTGTTCTTGTGTTTTGTGTCTAGGTGGTGGCTCCTGTTCTCTTGCTCGTTGCTCGAATCCCAGCCGTGACACAGGGTCAAAGCGGCTACGCAACCAAGATGAAGCTCCAGAGAGGTCATATGCTTCCCAACGCATGACCAAGCACACCG
Source organism: Triticum dicoccoides (assembly GCF_002162155.2). NCBI lineage: Eukaryota > Viridiplantae > Streptophyta > Magnoliopsida > Poales > Poaceae > Triticum > Triticum dicoccoides. Next base: position 295,210,122 of record NC_041387.1, on the reverse strand, counting down.
CCAACAAGCAGAAGGAGCCCGTCATGGGCATGGATGAGATGCCCCAGGCTGAGTTTGTCATTCGAAGGAAGCTCAATCCCTATGTGAATCCCAAGGCTAAGTTGCGAGGAAATGATCTCTCCTGGACCAAGCAGCAGAATCTGATCTATCTGGATGTCATCAAGGCCAAGCAGAACCTATACGTGGAAGTTCACTATATTGACATGCATCATCTGAGGAAGGACAAGCACCGTGGGTACTTTGGAGAGGCTTTGGATCTAGTGGAGCAGTTCGGCATTGAGCACATGCTCACCTTCCACAAGGATTTTGATCCAGAGATCATAGCACAGTTCTTTGCTTCCGTCTACTTCGGTGTCGATGATGCAAGGACCATGACTTGGATGACCAATGGTCGCCGGATGTCTTCTACTTGGAAGGAGTTCATGGAGTTGCTTAACGTTCCAGATGAAGGGCTTGACACGCCAGTTGGAGTTCGCCCTCATGCCAACTCTGAGTCTGCCAACAAGAACAAGTTCATGCCATTCCTTGTTCAGAAGACTCTTCCCAACAAGAAGCAAGTGTGGGTGCTTAATTCCTTCCTTGACATCATGCATCGGCTCTTCTGGAACACCCTCTTCCCACATATTGGTGACATAGGCCAGGTGCATGCTTACCTCGTTAACATGATGCTTCTTTGTGAGGAGGCCCGTCAGGCTCAGACTCAGCCACTTGATGTCTCACATATCATGTGGTGTGAGCTTCAGTCCACCGTGTTCAATCATAAGGTCCCCATCTATGGGCCTTACCTGTTTCACCTGATCTCCAAGACTTGGGAGAAGCACTTTCCCAATGATGAGTTTGAAGCTCCAGGGTGGATTCGTCATGAGCCCATCAGGCTCCGCCTCAAGTCACAATGGGCTAACACCACCACTTCTGCTGAGGCTGCCAGGAGGGCTGTGGATGAGGAGGAGATTGAGGAGGAAGAAGCTGCTGAGGACCGTTCTGCTTTCACTACACCCTCTGCTGAGCCCTCTTGGGCGAAGAAGCTGAAGATCAAGATGAAGAGGCTTTTCTGCATGTAGGTCCAAAGTCAGTATAAGGCTCATGTTGCTCAGAAGGAGGGTCATCGTCGCGACAACAGGATTTTGAGGGCGTGCGGCGAGGACGTGGCCATCGGCTCTGAGAGGCACATCACCCCCGAGGCTGCCTGGATCGCTAAGCAGGGCTACAAGTGGACCGATTCTGAGGAGGAGTACATTCCTGCTGCGGAGTGTGACGACGAGGAGTCGTTTTCCACCTGATATACCACCTTTGTTGTAGGTGCCCTCTCTGCCTTTTTGGTGTCTCGATGCCAAAGGGGGAGAGAGTGTAGGATTTGCGTGTCGTGTGTGCTTTGCCGTTTGCTTCGCTTTTCGTTTGTTGAACTTGTTTCCTTTGGTTTGGTTGTGCTCGTTAGACTAAGTTTATCATATGGTGTAAGACATATGCATTCTTTCGTACCTTATTACCTTATTGAGCTTATGCTATATCGTGCTATTTATGTTATGCTCATATTTACTATCTTGTTTAGTGTTAGCCTTATCTTTGCAAGATATGCTTTGTCTCTAAAATATAGGGGGAGTGGTGATCCTAGTTTTCATGCCGTGCAGTCCAAAGCACTTTACTCTCTAGCACGAATCTAGGGGGAGCTTGTCTATATTCTAGAGATGTGGGGTTTGCTTGTGCTATATTCTTTCCCTTTGTGCAAATCCCGTATTGTCATCAATCCACCAAAAAGGGGGAGATTGTAAGGGCATTCTTGTCCCTTAGTAGTTTTGGTAATTGATGACAATGCTTTTGCGGACTAATCGTGTGTACTAAACTTTTCAGATATATCATGACTAAACACAAGATGATTTGTTACCCCTCGAAGATTATTGAAGACGGCGTTTCTCTACAGTTCTTTTCGGTGGAGTTGAGTCGTAGGAAAGCCATACTATTAAGAGGTGGTCCGCTTTGGAAAGGTTTGGGTGAAATCTCACGTACACATTCCTTTTGCACCGCCTTTCCTTTAGTTCTTTGGAGTTCTCCTCCGTCTCACCTTGTCTCTTTGAAATGAATGATTCCGAGTTGCTCTTCTCAGGCTGGCGGTAGTACTACTCCTCTGAGCGGTACTACCGCAGGAGCCAGCGGTAGTACGGGGCTCCGGCACGGTAGTACCATGGGCCTCCACGGTAGTACCGCTCCTCCTAAGTGGTAGTACCATGAGTTCTGGCCTGGCACCGCTGCTCAAGCGGTAGTAGGGGCGGATGTAATTTTTTACATCCGTGTCCTGTGTGGTAGTACCGTGCTGCGGTGCGGTAGTACCGTGTCGCCTGGCTAGGTGTAGCAGCAGGAGCGGAGGTAGGGGCGGATGCAATTTTTTAAATCCGCACCCTTCATGGTAGTACCACGCCCCTGGTCCGCGGTAGTACCGTGTCGGATTTTCACATCGATAATATCTCTGCGGAGGTAGTCACAGATGTAATTTTTTACATCTGTGCCTACTGTGCCTGGACTGTGGCTGCCCTATGGTAGTACCGCACAGGGTCGCGGTAGACCACGCCTGCGGTTCTACCACGCCCTGTCTGTGCTCTTCTGTTCAGGTTTAGGCTCTGCCGCGCCCACGGTAGTATCGTGGTCCGCCGCGGTAGTATCGCAGGCCCGTGCGGTAGTACCGCGCCTGTGATGCGTTAGTACCGCGGGTCGCAGGCTCAGTGGTGGGTAACGGTTGGAATTGTTTCCCCACTATATAAGGGGGTCTTCTTCTCCAAGAAGACTTACCTCTTCCATCCCTAAGCTCCATTGTTGCTCCAAGCTCCATTTTCGCCCGATCTCTCTCCCTAGCCAATCAAACTTGTTGTTTGCTTGGGATTGGTCGAGAAGGCCCCGATCTACACTTCCACCAAGAGAAATTTGATTCCCCCCACTAATCCCTAGAGGATCTTGTTACTCTTGGGTGTTTGAGCACCCTAGACGGTTGAGGTCACCTCGGAGCCATAGTCCATTGTGGTGAAGCTTCGTGGTGTCGTTGGGAGCCTCCAATTAAGTTGTGGAGATTGCCCCAACCTTGTTTGTAAAGGTTCGGTCGCCGCCTTCAAGGGCACCAATAGTGGAATCACGGCATCTCGGATTGTGTGAGGGCGTGAGGAGAATACGGTGGCCCTAGTGGCTTCTTGGGGAGCATTGTGCCTCCACACCATTCTAACGGAGACGTACTTCCCCTCAAAAGGAAGGAACTTCGGTAACACATCCTCGTCTCCACTGGCTCCACTCTTGGTTATCTCGCACCTTTACTTTTGCAAGCTTACTTGTGTTATATCCGTTGCTTGCTTGTGTGCTTGTTGTTGTTGCATCATATAGGTTGTTCACCTAGTTGCATATCTAGACAACCTACTTTGATGCAAAGTTTAATTTGGTAAAGAAAAGCTAAAAATTGTTAGTTGCCTATTCACCCCCCTCTAGTCAACTATATCGATCCTTTCACCTATGTACACTCACAAACATATTAGTCCCTTAACCTATAAGTCTTCAATACACCAAAATCACTAAGGGGCACTAGATGCACTTACAATCTCCCCCTTTTTGGTGATTGATGACAATATAGGTTAAGTTTTCAATGGGGATAAACATATGAATTTGAAGTGCTCAATATTGAGGAATTTGACTGCAAGATATAGAAGAACTCCCCCTGAAGATGTGTATAGTGAGGAATTTGCTTTTGAAGCAATGCACATTTGAAGAGTAGAATCATGGAGATCTCCCCCTATATCTTGTAATTCATACACGCATTTAACATATTGAATGAAGAATTTGAAATGCATGATGAAATATGGTGACTGATGTAATTCAACATGCGTGCATAGAATATATATATGAGGAAATAGCATGCAATAAAACAAAGCAAAAGTATCAGGTCACCACCAGACTTAAGTTTACAACTCAATCAACAAACACTTCAGAAGAGCGAGAGTTGCAACTTAACAAAAGAATGCCCATATAGATAGAACCGCTTGAAGACTAACTCAAACTTCTCCCCCTTTGTCACCAAATGACCAAAAGGGACGAAAAACGAGGACTAACGCCCCTGAAGAAATTCATCACGAAGTTGATGGAGGAGCGCCAGTGTTGTTGGGGTAGGTTGTCGGAGTACGGCCTGCTGCTGTGTCGTCCAGGTCTTCATTTTCATCGGTCCCGCGCGAGAATATGAGTTGGGCACCAAAGAAGGAACTTCGACCTTCTTGAATTTCTTCGCCGAAGGCTTAGACCAGCGGAAATCCTGTTTGAAGCCCATCTACTTGAGATCTTCATCACAATAGAGATGAGTCAGAACAGCCCAGGTGCGATCAAAAACTTCATGTAGGTAGTAGTGGTTCTTCTTCACAGAATTGTACGTAGCATTATGTTGTGAAGAATCGAACCAAACTGATGCTTGACCCATTTATGATTGCGATCGGCCTTCTGATGAAGACTAAGGAGAAGCTCACGATCAGTCACCACCCTTGGAGCTGTGGCTTGAGGACTTTGCTTGGAGGCATTGGCGTAAGAATCATGAGTGGCAGAGTCATCATCGGTGGAGTATGAGGCAGCTTTGCGGAACTGTCCATCAAATGGACGAATGCCCTCATCCACAATTGCAGTGGCCTTGCCCTTTTCATCAGCTGAGGAAAATGTCCGCTTGAGGACTTCAATAGGGGGCAAGTAACTGTCATGGTTGAGTGTGCCAGCTTCGTAGTTGATTGAAGACCTTGATCTGAGGAATCTCGTAATCCAGGGAGCGTAAGGCTTCAATTCAAAGGGAGACAGTGCAACACTTGCCAGAGTCCTCATGAAGAAGTCATGGTAGTTTATTGGAATACCATGCATTATGTTGAATAGCAAATTCTTCATGATGCCAACAAATTCTTCATCATTCGAGTCATGGCCTTTGATAGGACTGAGTGTCTTGGTTAGAATGCGATAGACAGTCCGAGGCACATATAGAAATTCCTCCACGAGGAATTTGGTCCTTGAGGCTTGACCGGGCTTCAGTGGTTTCATCAACACTTGCATGAAATGATCAGCCAGCTCAGGTTCATGATAGATAAGATGAGCACCTTCAAGGGGAGGACTGACAGGGAGGGCATGAAGCAATTCAAAGGCCAGTGCTTTAAAGTGAGTGTTTTCTGTCATCCAGTCCAACACCCAAGAGTTCACATCGTCAGCATTGCCAGTGATGTGCAGCGTCACATAGAACTGAAGAATGAGTTCTTCATTCCAATCACAGATGTCGGTGCAGAAGTTGAGCAATCCAGTGTCATGAATAACACTGAGGACTGGTGTGAAGCACGACAGTGATTCCATATCCACATGAGGAATGTGCTCATAGTCGAAGACTTTGTCCTTATTGAAAATAAGTGAAGAATAGAAGTTTGCTTGGCTGGCAGTCCAGAAACGCTTCCTTCTAAGACGAGCAGCGTCATAAGGGTTGTAGTCGATGAAGAACACATTCTCCTGGAAGAAGTCATCAGCCTTGAATTTTGGCGTCTTTGAGAATGGATTCTTCGGCTTCGGCTGAGGAGTATCAGTTAATTGCAGAATAACCTCAGGAATCTCAATCTCTGGAGCCACAGGCTGAGGAATTCCAGTTTCTGCTTCATTAGCAGCCTGGGTCTCCATTTCTTCAGCAGCTTTGTCATCAGCACTAGTGGCCGAAATTTCTTCAGGAATGGAAGGGGTAGTATGAATTTCATCAGAGCCCATCTGAACTTCAGTAGAGACTGGGAACTAAGGAATTTGTTGAAGCGGTGTGAACATAGGACAGTTGGGGTGCTGAATGTCCCAAAAGTCATCGTTCATCACAGGTGTGGTGCCCCAATGTCCACATCTTCATCTTCTTCCATTTCTTCAATGTCTGCCTCTTTAGCTGTGAACTAAGGCATTGTCGATGATACCAGGGGAGTTGAAGTGATAGTGTCCACTTCAATTTCTTCATCCATATGCTCTGTCGAAGCAATAGAAGAATTTTCTTCATCAGATTCATTTGGAATTTCATAATCTTCACCAAAAGGAATGAGTTCCTTCGATGGCATGCTTGAGAGAGGAACAACATCAATTGGGTTCTCAAGTGAGCTTGTCAAAATCTTCGCCTTCTTGGGTGCAGAAGATTTTGAGGAAGCACATGCTTTCCTTTTCTTTAGAGAAGCTCGCTCCGCAGCCTTTGTTTTCTTCACTTCGAGAGCAGAAGGAAGAACTGGGCTCAGTGTTCGTGCAGGAGGAGCAGAGGAAATTGGAGCAATTTCTTCAGGCACAAATGATGCAGTTGTCTTGTCTTGTTCAGCTTCTTCAGGCACAACTTTAGATGCTTCAGCTGGCCTGACTTGTTCTTCAGGCGCAACACTAGTGGTTGCCCTGACAGTTTCTTCAGCGGCTGGAATTTCTTCAGCCCTGGTGCTTGCAGTTTCATCACCAGCCTGATTTTCATCAGAGGTGCTGGCGTGTTCTTCAGTCGACCGTGCAGATGCTTCAGCCGGAGGAATTTCAATGTGCGTTGGATCAGCAACATTGGAAGTGAATTTCTTCTCCATTTTGACAAATCTAACTTTGGCTCCCAGCCATTCTGCCTTGTAGGCGTCAAATTCATCACTGAGCTTCTTGATATCAGATTGCATAGGACGAGTTGCTCAAGTGATAGCCTCAGAACGTTGTCCTTCAAAAAGCGATGTTTCCATTACTGGGCTTTCTTCGCAGTCCTGGCTTGATCATATTTCCATTTTTCTTAGGCGATGAACATCGTCAACATGTGACTTTGTCTAGGAATGAGGTATAGCTCTGGCAAAGGAGTGTTCGGGTCATTGTGCCAGAGGTCAATGAAATCCAGGATCTTCTTTGGATCCAATAGAAGAGGCACATCACTTCCCTTGGGTCTAGCGGCCCTTTGCTGTCTATCCTTGATGAGTTCGGCTAATTCATCATCATCAGCCTCATCATCATCAGATGGTAGTTGGAAGGCAACTTGTTTCTTGTGAGGACTTGGTCTAGTGCCTCGTCCTGCAGTGACCTTGGTCTTCAGCAAAGCGGGGCTTTTTGAAGACAGATGAGGAGCTGAAGAACTTGCAGAAGCTCCCGAGGCAATTGAGATGCCTGTGGTCCTTTGGCAAGTGGCGAGATGCACAGGTGCCGAGGACTTTCTCGGAGGAGCTGAGTGGTTTTCAACCTGAGGAACTGGCGTAGCTTGAGGTATTTGCCGTGAGGGCACTGATGAGCTTGGCCGTGAGGGCATTGCTGAGGTTTGAGGTTTGCGGGAAAGCTTCTTGGGCATAGCCTTCTTGCTTGTGGTAGCCTCAGCAGCGGCAGCTACAGAATCTTCATTGGATTTCTTCACTGCTTATTTGGCCTGCTTGGACAACTTGGCTTGCTGCTTGGCCCATTCATTAGCATAATCCTCACCATGTTTGATGCTTGTGGGATCAGCTCTTTGGCCAGGTGCCAACGGAGGTCTTGGGCAAGGAGGGTTTAGAGCGAATTTCTTCATATATTTTGGAGTAACATATCTGTACTCCCTCCATTCCTGTGCCCATCTTCGTTCAATTTTCTGTATGCGCACCTTGCGCTCATTCTTGGTTTCTTTCCCATGAGTTGCCTCATCAGGCGTGGAGTACCCTGCATAAATGTAAGCAGGGATCTCAAAAGCAGTGTTGACTTCCAGTTTCTTTACTCCCTTCTGAGGTCTTTTGCCATCTGCCATTTTCTTTAGCTGAGGAATTTGAACTATTGAGTTCTCTAAGGAAGTATGCAGCTTTTCTTCGAGGAATGCTGCAAATGAGTTAAGTTGATGAGAACCTAGTGATTCAGTAGCAGACATGTGTACCTGTGAACAGAGTATAGGTGCGAAGAATTTGGAGAGGTCATATGCGTTCTCAGAAGTTTTTGCAAAACGGAACAAGTTTGAGGAAATTGACTAGATGTGTCTTGAAGAATTTCACTAAGCATTCTTTGACTTAGGTTCCAGAGTTGTGCAGATTGTGAGATTCACACAATTGAGGAATCAAGAAAAAAAACGTCACTTAGAGAAATAGATCAAGAACAGATGATTGTGCGAGGTGTTTAGAATCTGGAAGTTGAATAATAAACACCTTTTGAAGATTTGATGAAAATCATCAGTAGTAACAAAGGCAGCAAAAGTAACTTTTAATTACCCTTGACGAAGAACACGACAAACTAGGAGTGTAGATTTAGAAATTCGTCAGTCCAGATATTCCACGCCCTAACTTGGCGGAGGAAGATGGCTACAGCCACGACGGAGAGAAGACGTCCACGGCCGGTGCGAGTATGACGGCGACGAGGTCGAGGCAGTGAAGCTCTTCCTCACCGGCGACAATGAAGGTAGCGGCGGTGCTAGGGCTTGAGAGCTCGAGCAAGGTGAGTGAGATCGAGCGGGGTAAATGCAGTCTAAGGAGGGTGAGGGGTATTTATAGCCGTAGTGAAAACCGCTCGCCCAAGGAAAATGGACGAGCGTGCCCCTGACCCTTCTCATCCTAGCGACATGTGTCACCCACATACAGTGTGGTGAAGATCGTGTAAGATCGTGGGTGAATAGATAACTCTTATCGTGGGAAGTGAATTGGTTTGAGCAGCAAAAGCTGAAAATTTAGATAAGAATATTTTAAAGTTTCGTTCCCAATTTCTTCAGCTGACAAGGACATAGTGAATATTTTGAACGGGTTTCAAATAGAACACACATGAAGAATTTGTTAACAGACTGGGTTGAGTTTAGCATAGAGGGGGAAAGGGTCCGATCACATTCACTTAGCAGAAAAATCAACTTGAAGAATTAGCAATAAGTGAATGTTGTAGAGGACATAAACTCAAGTATATATATATATATATAGTTAATGAGGAACAACACCGAAAAGAGCGGAGAAAATGCAAATTTGAAGAATTTGAAAAACTGAGGAATTTCAAAAATGAAGAAAAACTCAAATTGAAGATTTTCAACTTTTGGTTGGTGGCGTAACCCACCGTATAAGAATAATGATTTCAGACACCACACACAATTGTCATAGGGTTCTGAGAATCAAATTCTTCATTATTTTCTTCACACTTAGAGGGTTAGTCTTCATTGATTGAAGAAAACCGTTACTTCATGCGTTGCAAATCTAAGTCATCAAGTTAGCATAAGTGTTAGGATTTGTGTCCTTTTCAAACCACATTAGAAGACTCTAAGATATTTAGCTCACACCGCAACTTGCTAAATCTCTTCTCATCTAAGGGCTTTGTGAAGATATCGGCCAGCTGGTCTTCAGTATTTGCGTGGTCGATGGAGATGTCGCCCTTCAACACATGGTCACGAAGAAAATGATGACAAATCTGGATGTGCTTTGTCTTCGAGTGCTGAACTGGGTTGTGTGCAATCTTGATAGCACTCTCATTGTCGCAGTAGAGTGGCACATTCTTCACATTGATGCCATAGTCCTTGAGGGTTTGCTTCATCCACAACAATTGAGTACAGCAAGATCCAACATCAATGTACTCAGCTTCAGTAGTAGAGAGTGATACGCAGTTCTGCTTCTTCTAGGACCAACATACCAAGGATCGTCCGAGGAAATGACATGTGCCCGACGTTGACTTGTGGTCCACCCGATCACCAGCATAGTCAGAGTCTGAATATCCAATGAGATCAAAGGAAGAGCCCTTGGGATACCATAATCCAAGTGTTGGTGTGTGAGCAAGATATCAAAGAATATGCTTCACAACCTTATGGTGTGATTCATTTGGTGTAGCTTAAAATCGGGCACACATGCAAACACTAAGCATAATATCCGGCCTAGATGCACATAGGTACAATAAAGAGCCAATCATGGAGCGGTATACCTTTTGATCTAAGTCTTTACCATTTTCATCAGTGCATAGATGGCCATTTGTGGGCATAGGGATTTTGAGGCCTTTGCAATCTTGCATGCCGAATTTCCTCAACACATCCTTGAGGTATTTCTCTTGAGAAATGAATATGCCATTGTATTGTTGACAAATTTGGAGACCTAAGAAGAATTTTAATTCTCCCATCATAGAAATTTGATATTCTTCACTCATCATATAGGCAAATTTGTCACTGTAATGTTGGTTAGTACAGCCAAAGATAATATCATCAACATATATTTGGCACACGAATAATTCATCATCATATGCTTTGGTGAAAAGAGTTGGATCCAGTGAACCGGGTTTGAAGCCTTTCTTCATGAGGAATTCCTTCAGTGTGTCATACCACGCCCGAGGTGCTTGCTTGAGGCCATAGAGGGCCTTGTTGAGTCTGTAGACGTGATCTGGAAATTTTGGATCCTCAAAACCTGGTGGTTGAGCAACATATACTTCTTCCTCAAGCTTACCATTGAGGAATGCACTTTTCACATCCATTTGATGTAAGATGATATTATGATGGTTAGAGTAAGCAAGCAATATGCGAATAGCCTCAAGTCTAGCAATAGGTGCAAAAGTTTCATCGAAATCAATTCCTTCAACCTGTGTGTAGCCTTGAGTTACAAGACGAGCCTTATTCCTCACCACAAGGTCATTTTATTATTCTTTGTTGCGCTAGGTCCATTTGGTACCGATGACATTGTGCTTGCGTGGGTCTGGTCGCTTGACAAGCTCTCACACATTGAGCTCGAATTGATGCAATTCATCTTGCATGGCTTGAATCCACTCAGATTCCATGAATGCTTCATCAACTTTCATGGGTTCTGTGATAGAGATAAACGCAAAATGCCCACAAAAGTTAGATAAATGTGAAGCTTTTGAGCGCGTGAGAGGACCTGGTGCGTTGATGTCATTGATGATCTTCTCGATCTGCACTTCATTTGCAACGCGAGGATGTAGGTTGACGACTTTGCTTAGGCCCAGCAATTTCTTTAGGACCAGTTTCTTCAGTAGCACCAGTGTGATTTTCTTCATGGTCCGGAATGACTTCTTCAGCAGATTCTTCGGTAGGGATGACATCCTCAGTAGCTTTGAACTTGATGGACACCTCAGGTGACATTTCATCTAGCACAGGAGGTAGGTGCTCTCTTTGTGAGCCATTAGTTTCATCGAACCGCACATCTACAGTTTCAACAATCTTGTGATGATTGATGTTGAAGACTCTGTAGGTGTGCGAGTCCTTTCCGTAACCAAGCATAAAACCCTCATGTGCTTTTGGTGCAAATTTAGAGTGATGGTGAGGATCTCTAATCCAGCATTTAGCACCGAAGACTTTGAAATAACTTACATTGGGTTTCTTGTTAGTGAGGAGTTCATATGAGCTCCTTTTGAAGAATTTGTGAAGATATACCCTGTTGATGATGTGGCATGCAGTATCAATGGCTTCAGGCCTGAAACGCTGAGGTGTCTTGTATTCATCAAGCATGGTGTGAACCATCTCAACAAGAGTTCTGTTCTTGCGCTCCATGATGCCATTCTGCTAAGGAGTGTAGGGAGCAGATAACTCGTGAGTAATACCAAGTATATCAAGATATTCATCGAGGCCAGTGTTCTTGAACTCCATTCCATTATCACTCCTGATATGCTTTATCTTCACACCAAAGGTAGTAGTAGCTCTTGAGGAAAATCATTTGATGACTTCCTGCACTTCATTTTTGTAAGTGATGATATGCACCCATGTGTAACGAGAATAGTCATCAACTATGACAAAGCCATATAATGATGCAGAACTAGAGAACGTGGCATAATGATTAGGGCCAAAGAGATCCATATAAGTAATTCAAAGGGACGTGAAGTGGTCATGATAGTCTTCGAGGAACTAGAGAATATGATATCAATTTCATCAACAGTAATAGACATAGTAATATGAGGACGTGAGAAATGAGTGATTCACTTCTTCATGATTAGCTTGCGTCCATTCAAGCACATTTGGGTCTCCAGCAATTTCTTCACACGATCAAATTCATCTGGAGACCTGACCCTGCATAAGAGATTAGTTCTTTTTCTTCACCACCCACATCTAGAGGGGTGGCAAAGAATTCATCATTCTAGGAGCTCCATAAGAAAACGATGGCATTGAAGCCAGTGCACTTCATTTCATAGAAGAGTGGTTAGGATAAGCATATGAATAAGCAGAGAAATTCATCGAGGACTTATGAACATAATGGTTTGAAGAATAATGCACATATTCATGGCCTTTAGACTTTCCCTGTGAAACATAAGTGTTAGCATGATGATGTTCATATGAGGATTTTGATCCACGTGAGGAATTTGACCAGATGAAGAATTTGGTCCATATGAGGACTTGGATCCATATGAAGGTTTTGATTCATATGAAGAATTTGATCTTGGGTTCCTATTCTTCATGGGTGGTGTCATGATGACATTCACCTGAAGATTTTCAAGGCACCTTTTAGGAACCCAAATTTTCTTCATAGGGGGACCGTTCCTGCAGTTAGTTCCAACATATCGAGCAAATACTTTACCAGTCTGATTCTTAAACAGTTTATAGTTGGAGTCAAATGACTCATCAAAGGAATATGAAGAATCACAAGTAAAGCCAGATAGAGTGCATGTATCTACAGGAGGTCCTTTCGCAGCAACCCATGAGGTTTTGGGATACTGCTCAGGTTTCCAGTAGGTCCCATCAGCATTGAGTTTCCTCTCAAAGGCAATACCCTCTTTCCTAGGGTTCCTGTTCAAGATCTGCTTTTTGAGCACATCACATAGAGTCTGATGCCCTTTGAGGCTTTTGTAAATGCCTGTCACATACAATTCCTTCAGCCCTGCATTATCGTCGGTGATATTTGCAGTATCCTCAAATGAAGAATTTGTGACCACAGAGACAGTTGAAGAATTTGTAGCAATAGAAGCATTTGAACATTCAGGTGATGAATTAGCAGATTCATGGTCAATGCATTTCAGACATGGTGGAATAAATTCTTCTTGAGCGGAACTGATCTGTTGAGCAAGCAATGAGTCGTTTTCCTTCTGAAGATCTTCATAACTCGCTTTTAACTTCTCAAGATCTTGCTTTCTCTGAAGAAATTCATAAGAAAGCTTCTCATGATCAGTTAAGAGAGTGTTATGTTGATTTTGAAGGTTGTCAAACCTAGTTTGATGTCTCTGAAGATTATCTGTCGGAGTCTTGGTTCACTTCAATTCCTCACCCAACAGGTCATCGCTTCTGTCTAGTTGATTTTGAATCTTTTCTAAAGCCTTCTGTTGTTTAACAACAATTTTAGCAAGTTTGGAATAGCTAGGCTTGAGATTGTCATAAGATTCATCCTCACTAGAGTCAGAGGGGGAATGCTTGAGTACCTTGGCACCTTTTGCCATGAAGCAGTAGGTAGGAGCATAGTCATCGACGCTCTTGTCAACAGAGTTGGGGAGGTCATTTTCTTTAGTGTTGAAGATGGACTTGCTGACGTAAGCAGTTGCCGGGGCTAAGCTTGCCACACCAGATTCTGATTCCTCAGATTCCTCCTCTTCCACATTTGCTCAGATTCAGCTTCAGAGTCCATTTCCTTGCCAATGAATGCCCGGGCCTTCTTGGAACTGCTCTTCTTGTGAGATGAAGACTTTGAAGATTTGGATGATGAAGACTTTGAAGGTTTCTTCTTCTTTGAGCCATCAGAATCGTCATCTTTGTACTCCTTCTTTGATTCCTTTTCCCACAGAGGACAATCAGACATGTAGTGACCAAGTTTCTTGCATTTGTTGCAAGTTCTCTTTTTGTAGTCACGAGATGAGGAATCATCATTTCTTGAAGACTTTCCAGAGCGACCATGGCAAGAGAACTTCTGGAATTTCCTCACGAGCTTTGCTAGCTCCTAGCTCAGTTCTTCAGGATCACCAAGGCTGCTACCAGAGTCTTCAGCTTCAGACTCAGAGACTGACTTGGCCTTCAGTGCACGTGATCTTCCATAGCTCGGTCCATAAAGGTCTCTCTTCTTAGCAAGCTGGAACTCATGAGTGTTTAGCCTCTCGAGGATATCAGCGGGATCTAGTGACTTGTAATCAGCTCGCTCTTGAATCATCAGTGCAAGAGTATCGAATGAGGAATCAAGTGATCTCAGCAATTTTTTTACCACCTCATGATCGGTGATGTCAGTGGCACCAAGTGCTTGAAGCTCATTTGAGATGTCAGTGAGGCGATCGAAGGTTTGCTGAACATTTTCATTGTCGAGTCTTTCGAAGCGGTTGAAAATATTGCTAAGAACATCAACTCGGGAGTCATGTTGTGTTGAGACTCCTTCGTTGACCTTGGACAGCCTGTCCCAAATCAGCTTGGCAGTTTCCAGGGCACTCACTCTGCCGTACTATCCTTTGCTTAGATGGCCACATATTATATTCTTCGCTTGAGAATCGAGTTGGTTGAATCTCTTCACATCAGCAACATTCATAGGCGGAGTGACTGAGGGAATGCCATTCTCCACAACATACTAGAGATTGTTATCAATTGCCTCAAGATGCATGTGCATCTTGTTATTCCAGAAGGGGTAGTATGTCCCATCAAAGGTAGGACACCCAGCCGAGACCTTGATCATACCTGCAGTCGATATAACTAAAACTCCAGGCGGTTAAACCAAAATCACACAGAACAAGGGAGTACCTTGCTATGATACCAATTGAAAGTGCGTTAAGTCGACTAGAGGGGGGTGAATAAGCGATTTTTACAAATTCATCACTGGGGAATTTCAGGGTGAGGAAATTCCTAAGTCATGAACTACAAGCAGCGGTATAAGTACTCAGGTATAAGCATAACAAAGTAATAGCATAATCATCATGATGAAATGTAAGACAAACACAGAGTATAGAAAGCGTAAACACAGGATAAGCAAGCTAAAGACAATGTGACTAAAGAAATTGGATTGAGGAAATATAGAAAGTCTTCAGTCAAAGTCTTCAAACAGTAATGATCAGGTTCATCAACACATGAATGAGGAAATGAAGGGGTTGAGGAAATAGAACTAGTAGGCTTGGTGAAGACAATGATTTGGTAGACTAGTTTCAACTACCGTGACAGTTGTACATCTAGTTGGAGCAGGTGAGTATTTAGACTCGAGGACACACAGTCCCGGACACACAGTCCTCACCGTATTCTCCTTGAGCTAAGATCACACAAAGTCTTCATAGGTGACTTCCAAACCTTCATAGACTCGGTCACTCGGTGATCAACAATTCCTCTTGGATGCTCAGACCATGACGCCTAACCGTCTGGAGGATACACAGTCCTCAAAGGTAACAAGCGTCGGTTCCACACATGAACAATCTCTTTAGTGATGCTCAATCACTTTGGGTTTGTAAGTTTGGGTTTGGGTTTTCCTCACTTGATTATTTTTGCTCAAAGTCCTCGGAGGATGGGATGCTCTCAATTGACAAGTGTTAGTTTCTCTCAGAGCAGCCAACCAGCTAGTGGTTGTAGGGAGCAGCTATTTATAGCCTAGGGAGCAGCCTGGCATGATAAGACATAAATGCCCTTAAAGGATATGACCGTTAGGTGGTAGGATATTTTGGACAGTTGGCACGTAGCACAACAACGGTAGGATTTGAGGTTCGAATTCCTCAGGGTTATCATGTTCCTCACTGTGTAGGCAATCCGCACTGGCAAATTCCTAACTCCTCAGTCAGAACAAATTCCTCAGAGACCAGAAGATCTTCGTCTCTGTCACTGAAGAAATGGACTGAACTTATATGAGATTTCCAATGGCTTCACTTGAAAGGATTGGGTAGGTGTAGGATTTGAGATGAGCATCACTTGGAAATTAGTTTCCTTAGTATTACCTTGACCCTCTTTAATAGTACGGTGTTTCGTATGACTCAAGAAATAGAAAATGAAACTACGAAAACAAAAGTCTTCATGCTTCATAATCCTCGCATGAATATCCAAGTCTCCAAGGTCACACCAATTTCTTCACTTTCAATGTCTTCAGGAGAACCAAAGTCTTCAACTGAAGACATTCATTTTTAGGTGTCGACTTTCACTGTAACTATCAAACTCCTCATCGACTTATAGAGCCTGTGTACACTCACAAACATATTAGTCCCTTAACCTATAAGTCTTCAATACACCAAAATCACTAAGGGGCACTAGATGCACTTACAACATGAATCATCATCGACAAAACCCAAGGTTAGTTCATCCCTCTTTGGGGGATATCACATTTAGGGGGAGCTTTGCTATAAAAATTGAGCTAAAGCAACTCTAATTGTGTGAACACATTACTGCTTCATGTAAAAGTGGTAACCCCACTTGTGCTTAAACGATGAGTATGACGTATGATCAAATGTTCTCATTTGACTCCTAAGTCAATACTCATATATAGATGACATAGTCATCGTCAATTGCTTGATAGATGCTAGAATTGGTTGTGCATGTTTGACACATATTTCATTTGCTATTTTTATTGTGGTGAGCATGTTGATTGCATATTTTCTCCATTCGAGGACATCCATTTGTTGTTTTGATTGTTGTTGACGCCTGATTTTGGCAAGATACAGAGTGAAAGGGTTTTCAGCATGAAAAGTTTCACATCACGGAGTGGAACAACTTTGATGTTTAGGTTATCATCATCCGACTCCATCTTAGGGGCCGAAATTGTATCCCGAGTGGCAGAATTCAATATTCCGAGTGGTTTTCGGCCGATCATGCCTTCAAGACGACCTCAGATGAAGGAGTAATCTAAAGGAATTGTCTTCGTCTCGTCGAGGCAATCGATTTTGATATATAAATCATCTCAATCCGAGTTCGTATGCAAAAGTTAGAGGCGATACACTCCAGACCGAATCTGAATGGAAATATGTCGCGAAGTACCAAACATCCTGCCTGATGGGTCGCGCGAGCAATTCGGCCCTTAAGAAGTCCTTGAATCGGAAAAACTTCACGAGAAAGTTTCATCTTGTCGAGCCGATCGATTTTCATATATAATTCGTCTCAATCCGAGGTCGTATGGGACTTGAGGAGACAAATCAAGATCAGCCTATGTTTTCGGTCGAGTGAAAAGCTTGCCGTCCGAGTGAAAACTTACCGGTCGAGTGAAAGCTTAACTTTCGAGTAAAAACTTACCGATTAATAAAAAGCATATCATCCGAGTGAAAATTTACCGGTCGAGTGAAAATTACCGGTCGAGTGGAAGTTTGCTGACCGGATGAACTTATTATTATCCGAATAAAAATATAGTCATCCGAGTGAAAAAGTCCAGTCGGATGGTCCGAGTGAAAGTCTCTAATATCCGAGTGGATGAGCTCGAATCCGAGTGAAACTGAATATGTGCCCGAAAGTTTATCAAGATGACCTCGGATGAAGAAGTGTTCAATACAAAAATTATGCATATCATCAAGACGGTAAACTTTGGTTTTGGAGTCATCATCATCGGAGAGACTATATGGCCTACAAGTTCACTATGAGACTCGGATAATCCAGTCTACTGCAAGACCGAGTCCGACTGGAAGGTAAAGATGACCTCGAAGAGTATTCAAGATGGCCTTATTTGAAAAAGTAATCAACATGAGAGTTGTTCGTATCATCGAGGCGCACATGTTTGATATTTGGGCTGTCTTGATCGGAGATCATATGCAAGCTCGGCGGCCCGTGCAAGAAGGAAGACAGAGTTTGGGCCAGATTATGACTGAATCCGAGTTGGAATAGAACTAGGACTCTAGGACGCGAATTGATGTAATTTTTCTTGTAAGGAAAGCCTAGATGAATCCTTTACTTGTACGGGAAGTCCAGCCGCCTCTTATATATGTTGGGGGTGACGGCCGATTGAACAACACACAATCGAACAAATCAATATACTACTTTTTCTTGTCTACGTTTTATCTCTCCACCGTTTTTCTCTCTCATTCTTTGCTATTCTTTGTGTTTGAGAGCTGCGAATCCCGAGGCTCTAGGTGCGAGCGAATCGACCTAGTGCAGCCCATAGCCGCCGCAATCCCTGACGGGGTCCCTCCGGGTGCGTGGGGTTTCGGGTCTGCAAAAGCTCCTGCCGACTGTCTTGCGTATCGCGCTGTCGGTCGGGTCTCCTTCGACGTGAGCTGCGGTGCATCACCCCCGGCGTCGAGGGTACACGTGACGTGTTTGTGTGTCAACACACTTTTTGGCGACTCCGCTGGGGACAGAAGATCAATCATCATCATCCACCATGTCCGATCTTCCCAAGCCATCTGAGGTAGACGCCGATAACATCATTAAGCCCAGTCTTGATGAGATATCGGCCGATCATCGTCAAGTCTATGAGGAGTACAAGAAGGCGCGCAAAGAGAAGGATTTGCAGGAGTTCCTTGCAAAGTTCAAGAAGGATCGCCAAGGCAACATCACTCCGATTGAAGAAATCAAGTTCCCTCCTCTTCAGGCCGAGCAGGTTAAACCCTCTGTAAGTACTGCCTTTTCTCCTGAGCAGTGGGCTGAGATTGAAAGTCGTATTGCTGATGGTAACAATCTAGTCTATCAAACTTTCATAGAAAATACTAATGCTCAGAAGAATACATCTCAATCGACTAGTGGTAATGATGGTGTAGCTGCTAGTGTGCAAAACCCTAATCTGGCTTTACCTATCTCATCGGTGCCTCCCGTGCCGATGACTTATTATCCTACCCAAACAAATCAGATTGTGGCTGCACCGATTAATCCTATTATGAGCATGCCAGGTTCGGTGGCAACGCCGAACCCAACCTTACCTACAGCTACAACCACTCGACCACTAGCAAATTATGGGTCGACATACATGCCACAGTTCCTACCTACAACTAGTAGTCCTACTCCTCCTATGCCACTGCCACAAGTTTCATCATCCACTATGGATGATGGTCTAGCTAATCTTAGAGAGGAGATGGCTAAGATGCTTCGAGAGAATTTTGGGGTTGAGTTACCTCGGAATCGGATTTACCAAAAGCAGTACCCCGAATACTTTGATGCCATCCAGTGCCCTCGAGGATATAAAATTCCAGATTTTGTTAAGTTCAATGGAGAGGGCACAAAAACCACATGGGAGCATGTTAGTCAATACTTGGAACAATTAGGTGAAGCAGGCTCACTAAATGAGTTGAAAGTGCGTTTATTTCCTTTATCATTAACTGGTACCACATTTTCATTGTTTTCTTCTTTACCACATGGTTCCGTTCGAGTTTGGTCGCAGCTAGAGCAGAAATTTCATGATCACTTTTACAGCGGCGATAATGAACTCAAGTTGTCACATCTAACATCGGTTAAACAGAAGCATGATGAATCGGTCTCTGATTACGTCAAGAGATTCAGAGAAACTAAAAACCGATGTTTTAGTTTGGTGATAACCGAGAGAGACTTGGTAGACCTAGTGCTGAGTGGTTTTAGAACTCCCATTAGAGAAAAGCTAGAAGGCTACGAGTTCTTAAATATTAACCAAGTCTTACAAAGGGCTTTGGCTCAGGAAAGCCGAAGCAAAGATCTCAAAGAAGTGCATAGATTCAAAGCCGATCGTCCAAAGATGAATATGGTGGAATATGATAGTGATCACTCGGACGATGAGGGTGATGTTTTTGCTACTGAATTTGTTTGGCCATCTAAGGCCAAACCCTTTACTTGCAATGATCTAAAACCGATTCATAAGAATCGTGATGAAGAGATGAAGTTTACTTTTAACATTGCTAAGTGTGATAGAATATTTGATGCTTTGCTGCAGGCTAAGATTACTAGAATATCTCATAGTTTACCACCGTTTGAAGAGCTGAAACGGCATGCTTATTGCAAGTATCATAATTCTTTTTCTCATGCTACTAACGATTGCAATGTTTTTCGATGACAGATACAATCAGCCAGTAATGACGGACGATTGAACTTTTCTGAGATGCAAGTTGATAAACAGCCCTTTCCAATGAACACCATGGATTTAGAAGGGAAGAAGCTGCTCATTCGGCCGGAGGTAACCGAATCTGCTAATAAAGCTAATGTCATTGTTGGTGAGCCCAGGAAAGACAAGGAGGGCGACAAGGTATTGGGGAGACATGTTGTGCTTGATAAGCAACCCGATGGCAAGGAAGTGATCAAGATCACCATCAAGAATCCTACGCTCAGGGGGCAAACACAGGTGCAACAGGACACTCGAGTTAAATTTGTCAAGCCCAAGAGTCCAGAAGTTGGCAAATGGAAGAGGAATGAAGCTAAAGTGCAACGCAAGCGGATCAAGCCAACTTTTGATATGTTGCTGTCCGAATATGCTAATCAGTCGGCTGGTTCCAGCTCTAACCGGCCATCATACTTGAAATGACCAAGGTCACCATCAGATGATATATTCAGTCAGTATGTGAAATCGAGTGGACCAAGGGCACAGTTTTCAGAAGAGCAGAGTCAATCTATGTGGAATCGACTTGATTACTCATATAATGGCCGACTGAACATCGGTGACTATCAGTCGGCTGGTCAAAATATGCGACCGAGTAGAGACTATCCTAGTGTAAGAATGCACCCAGGTGGAAGCTATCCAAATGAAAAAATATGGATGGGTAGATTTCATCCGAGTGAAATCCTTCCGAGTGAATTCCATCCGAGTGGATTCCATCAGAGTGACATCCATCCGAGTAAAAAGGTGCGCCCGAGTGGAAATTTCATGCATCTGGAAAGTCGAAAAGAATGGCATGTTAAGTCACCAAGTGTTGCAGCAGTTGAGTCGGGAAAAGGCAAGGAGAAAATGGATGTCGACTCACTTATCTTGGGCACCGAAACATTCCCCATACAACAGCCGACCATGCATAACCACTCGACTGAGCCGACACTTGCTATCGCGCCAAAGCACTCGGCTAATGACCATGAAGCAAGCACCAGCCAAGTAAAGGTGAGAGATGCTAAATACACTCGACCAAAGTGGTGTCCTCTAGGGCTAACAAAGACATAGAAGAGGAAACTACATAGGTTAAGGAGTCAAGAGATGGCAGCGTAGGAGGCCGAGAAGCAAAGGGATAAGTTGTTCAATGACACTCGGCCCATGGTTCCAGCAAAACAAGTGTGGAGGCCTAAACAAATATAAGATACATCAGCTTCTACGTCTATCACAGAAGTGCCTACACCACCCAAGGAGGAGGATGCGATAGCTATTACATCGTCTGTGACACTTCTTACTTCTCCTTCACTCGGCCAGATTTTAGAATCCGTCGATCCACTTGAAGAAGAGGCTGATATGTTGGATTATGAGTCCACACCGGTTCATGAAGGTATGGATATCAATATGGTATATTACTTACCTGCTGAGTTTCGTGCTGTAGATGAGGAAGGGGAAGTGGCTCAGCTGGATTTTGGCCCTAAAAACGCAATATACGAGAAGCCAAAATACCCAGTAACACATCTGAAACCGTTGTATCTCAGAGGTCATATCAATGGGTCGCCGCTCACTCGGATGCTTGTTGATGGAGGTGCCGTGGTAAATCTTATGCCCTATTCGGTCTTCAAGAAATTGGGTTTGCCTGATGAAGAATTGATCAAGACCAATATGGTGCTCAACGAGTTTGAAGGCAAAGATAAAACTGAAGCCAAAGGTGTGATATATGTGGAGCTTACAGTCGGAAGCAAAACTTTTGCTACTGCATTCTTTGTCGCTGAGGTGCAAGGTAACTACAACGTCATACTAGGCCGTGATTGGGTTCATGCAAACCAGTGCGTGCCATCCACTATGCACCAGTTTCTGATCCAATGGGTTGATGATGAAGTGGAAGTCATTCATGCAGATAATTCGGCCTGTGTTGATTTGGCCGATGCATCAGTGGATTGGCAACATCCCAATGCTACTTGCTTGACGAGACGTGATTTGTCAGAGTTTGATTTTCTCAGTGCGACCAAGAATGGTTTCGTGCCTGTCTCTTTAAAGCCGACTGAATGCAGTCGGCTCCAGGGTATGATATATTTCAATGGATTCTAGTTCCGAGTGGTTACAAAAACATCTTGTAAAATATCGATCCAGCGAGAACGATATGTATGAGTCTATTGAGGAGTTGGATGACATGGATAAACATGGACAAGGTTTTACATCAGCCGATCCGTTAGAAGAGGTAGATATCGGAGACGGATCGGTCAGTCGACCGACATTTATAAACAAAAATTTGAAAGCCGATTGTAAAGCTAAATTAATCAAGCTATTGAAAGAGTATGTTTGTTGCTTTGCATGGGAATATCATGAGATGCCAGGTTTAAGCCGAGATCTGGTAGAGCATCGGTTACCTTTAAAGGCCGGTTTTAGACCTTATAAACAATCGGCTAGAAAGTTTAATCCAAAAACATATGACCGGATCAAGGAAGAGATCGGTCGACTGCTTGAAGCTAATTTCATTCGACCTTGCAGGTATGCCGAGTGGATTTCTAACATTGTCACAGTGGAGAAGAAGGGATCCGGCAAGTTGAGGGTGTGCATTGACTTCAGAGATTTGAATAGGGCTACACCCAAAGATGAGTATCCCATGCCAATAGCCGATATGCTTATTAATGATGCTTCTGGACATAAGGTTATTAGCTTTTTAGATGGTAATGCCGGATACAATCAAATTTTTATGGCCGAAGAAGACATGTACAAAACAGCTTTCCGATGTCCTGGTTTCCTTGGTTTATTCGAGTGGATAGTGATGACATTTGGATTAAAAAATGCTAGATCCACATATCAAAGGGCTATGAATTTGATTTTTCATGATTTACTCGGTATCATACTTGAAGTTTATATTGATGATATTGTTGTCAAATCGGATGCTTTTGAATCTCACTTGGCCGATTTGCGTTTAGCTTTTGAAAGAATGAAAAAGTATGGACTGAAGATCAATCCTTTGAAATGTGCATTCAGCGTGTCAGCTGGCAAATTTTTGGGTTTCATTATTCATGAAGATGGCATCGAAATTGATCCCAAAAAGATAGAGGCCATACAGAAAGTGGAGGGATCCAACATGCAAGAGAGATATGCAAAAGTTCCTTGGCAAGGTCAATTATTTGAGAAGGTTCATAGCTAATCTGTCAGGGAAATTTGATGCATTTACTCCTATCCTTCGGTTAAAGAATGATGTTGATTTCACTTGGGGGGCAAAACAACAAGAAGCCTTTGATATGATCAAGAATTATTTGTGCACTCCTCCGGTGATGAAAGCACCCAAGTATAGAGAGCCTTTTAAGCTTTATATCGCAGCAGAGGAAGGTGTTATTGGTGCTATCTTGACTCAAGATACCGAAGGAAAAGAGCATGCCATTACGTATTTGAGCAGACACTTATTGGACGCCGAGAAAAGGTATACATTTATTGAAAAACTATGTCTATGCTTATATTATGCTTGCACAAAATTGAGACATTACCTAGTGCCGAGTGCTTGTGTAGTAGCTTGTCAAACCGATGTCATTAAGTACATGTTCCATAGGCCAATTCTTAGTGGTAGAATTGGCAAGTGGGCTTATGCTTTGATTGAATATGATTTGGCTTATGAGTCTCTAAAATCCATGAAAGGCCAAATTGTTGCTAATTTCATTGTTGAACATCGGATTAATGATAAGCATGATGTTGATATGAACCTTGTTTCATTAGTGCCATGGAGATTATCCTTTGATGGTTCAGTTTGTACCAATGGCCAAGGTGTTGGTATTGTTTATATATCTACTCATGGTGCTGTTTTTGAAGCCTCATGCCGCTTAGAATATTTTTGCACAAACAATCAAGCCGAATATGAAGCATTGTTATTTGGTTTAGAGATGTTACTTGCTATAGGTGTTACACATATTGAAGCTTATGGTGATTCGTTACTAGTGGTGCAGCAAATATCCAGAGTCTTTTAGTGTTTGGACGAATCGCTTAATGTTTATCTTGATAAATGTCTAGATATAATTTCTACTTTGGATTGTTTTAGCATTGCACATATATCTAGACATGACAACTGGAAAGCGAATGAGTTGGCACAACAAGCATCTGGATATCATGTTGATCACGGCATGTTTCATATCTCTCAAAGACCAATGTCTTGTCTTGCCAATATGGGAGAGGCCGAACCTGAGCCCACTAATTCGGCCATTAACAAAAAATCTAGTGCAGGTGATAATTCCGACTAGAGAAAGCCCATTGTTGATTACTTGTGCAATCCGAGTGAAAGGGTGGACAGGGCTGTTCGGCGTATGGCTTTCAAGTATACAATGAGAGATGATGGTCTTTATCGCCGAACAGTCAATGATGTTCTTCTAAAGTGTTTGGATGAGGACCAGGCAAGAGTTGCTATGGGAGAAGTACATGAAGGTATTTGTGGCACTCACCAGTCGGCTCCCAAGATGAAATGGTTATTGCGACGTGCTGGGTTTTATTGGCCGACTATGATTAATGATTGCTTCAGATATTATAAAGGGTGTGAAGCTTGTCAAAAGTTTGGTGATATTCAATTGGCTCCTGCTGCTATGTTACATCCTATTATCAAACCGTGGCCTTTCAGAGGTTGGGGTTTAGATTTCATTGGACAAATTCACCCGTCTTCCTCAAAAGGGCATCGGTTCGTATTGGTGGCAACTGATTATTTCACTAAATGGTCTGAAGCAGTACCTCTCAAGAACATGACACATACGGAGGTAATTCAATTCATAACCGAACACATTATTCATAGATTCGGTATTCCTCAAACGTTAACTACAGATCAAGGTTCATCTTTTATGTCACACCAAGTCAGAGAGTTTGCCAAATCTTATAATATAAAGTTGATCAGTTCCTCTCCGTATTATGCCCAAGCTAATGGACAAGCCGAGTCTAGCAATAAAATTTTAATCAAGCTCATCAAGAAGAAGATTGAGGATAATCCGAGGAGATGGCATGAGTTGTTGTACGAAGCTTTATGGGCACATAGAATTTCAAGGCATGGTGCTACGAGGGTAACTCCATATGAGCTACTATATGGTCAAGAGGCCGTTTTACTAGTGGAAGTAAATTTGAATGCTTTGAGAATAGCCAAACAAAATGATTTATCGGCAGTATACTTTTATAACTTGATGATGGACAATATTGATGAAGTTGCTGATAAACGTTTGGTTGCTTTGAAGTCCATAGAGAGAGACAAGTTGAGGGTTGCAATAGCTTACAATAAGAAAGTTAAGTTGAAGAATTTTCAAGTTGGTGATCTCGTCTGGAAAGTGATTCTGCCGATTGGTTCAAGAGATAGAAAATTCGGGAAGTGGTCTCCAAGTTGGGAAGGTACTTTTAGGATTACAAGAGTTGTTCCCGGAAATTCATATTTGGTGGAATCAATACAAGGGGCATTGTTACCCCGAGCTCTCAACGGAAAATATTTGAAGAAGTACCACCCGAGTGTGTGGCAGGAAGCCTGAGTAGGCAATGGCTGATATACGATTATCGCCCTTAGCACAAACATGGCTGATATATAATTATCGCCCTGAGGGAAATAAATGGCCGATGGAATGTTGACATCGTTCTTAGAACGAACACTATGCATATTTTTTCGGCGTGCAAGCTTTGCCGAAAAATAGGGGGGCATGTGTTGACGCCTGATTTTGGCAAGATACAAAGTGAAAGAGTTTTCAGCATGAAAAGTTTCACATCACCAAGTGGAACAACTTTGATGTTTAGTTTATCATCGCCCGACTCCATCTTAGGGGCCGGAATTGTATTCTGAGTGGTAGAATTCAATATTCCAAGTGGTTTTTGGCTGATCATGCCTTCAAGATGACCTCGGATGAAGGGGTACTCTAAAGGAATTGTCTTCGTCTCGTCGAGGCAATCGATTTTGATATATAAATCATCTCAATCCGAGTTCGTATGCAAAAGTTAGAGGCGATACACTGCAGACCGAATCTGAATGGAAATATGTCGCGAAGTACCAAACATCCTGTCTGATGGGTCGCGCGAGCAATTCGGCCCTTAAGAAGTCCTTGAATCGGAAAAACTTCAACACGAGAAAGTTTCGTCTCGTCGAGACGATCGATTTTCATATATAATTCGTCCCAATCCGAAGTCGTATGGGACTTGAGGAGACAAATCAAGATCAGCCTATGTTTTCGGTCGAGTGAAAAGTTTGCCGTCCGAGTGAAAACTTACCGGTCGAGTGAAAGCTTAACTTTCGAGTAAAAACTTACCGATCGATAAAAAGCGTATCATCCGAGTGAAAATTTACCGGTCGAGTGAAAATTAACGGTCGAGTGGAAGTTTGCTGACCGAATGAACTTATTATTATCCGAATAAAAATATAGTCATCCGAGTGAAAGATTGTTTTCCGAGTGAATAAGTCCAGTCGGATGGTCCGAGTGAAAGTCTCTAATATACGAGTGGATGAACTCGAATCCGAGTGAAACTGAACATGTGCCCGAAAGCTTATCAAGATGACCTCGGATGAAGAAGTGTTCAATACAGAAATTATGCATATCATCAAGACGGTAAACTTTGGTTTTGGATTCATCATCATCGGAGATAGTATATGGCCTACAAGTTCACTATGAGACTCAGATAATCCAGTCTACTGCAAGACTGAGTCCGACTGGAAGGTAAAGATGAGCTCGAAGAGTATTCAAGATGGCCTTATTTGAAAAAGTAATCAACATGAGAGTTGTTCGTATCATCGAGGCGCACAAGTTTGATATTTGGGCCGTCTTGATCGGAGATCATATGCAAGCTCGGCGGCCCGCGCAAGAAGGAAGACAGAGTTTGGACCAGATTCAGACTGAATCCGAGTTGGAATAGAACTAGGACTCTAGGACGCGAATTGATGTAATTTTTCTTGTAAGGAAAGCCTAGATGAATCCTTTACTTGTCCGGGAAGTCCAGCCGCCTCTTATATATCTTCGGGGTGACGGCCGATTGAACAACACACAATCGAACAAATCAATATACTACTTTTTCCTGTCTACGTTTTATCTCTCCACCGTTTTTCTCTCTCATTCTTCGCTGTTCTTCGTGTTTGAGAGCTGCGAATCCCGAGGCTCTAGGGGCGAGCGAATCGACCTAGGGCACCCCATAGCCGCCGCAATCCCTGACGGGGTCCCTCCCGAGTGCGCGGGGTTTTGGGTCTGCAAAAGCGCCCGCCGACTGTCTTGCGTATCGCGCTGTCGGTCGGGTCTCCTTCGACGTGAGCTGCGGTGCATCACCCCCGGCGTCGTGGGTACACGTGACGTGTTCGTGTGTCAACAATTGTCTTGGTTTTTGTTAGCCAAGTGGATGTACAAGAATTCCTAAGAACCTTCTTTAGCTATATATGCTCTTCTTGTCTCAAATTCTTTTCATGCTATATCACAAGAATTGAACAAGTCTTTTTCAGACCCTCAGGGTGAGGAGCACTCGGAGCCACTGATCGGACAAGGGCTGACCTCCAAAACCATCTTCATGCTTTTCGGTCATACCAACACATTCAAACTCGGTTGAACCTAAATCATAAAGATTGATCTAGGTTTTGAACTTGGTGCTACCAATTAGACCAACTCAGCGCTACCGATTTGTTGTAACTGCACACAATTGCACATTCCGGCGCCATCGATTTGTTCCACTCGGTGCCACTGATAGCATACCGGTATATATATCTAGTGGACCGTACGGTTAAATTTTTCTTCAAACGTCACGAACCCGTGCCTCATTGTTGCCGTCTCCCTGGTCTCCGGATCTTTGTTGTCATCTCCTATGCGCCTTTGCCACAGGACTTCGTCGTCGCTAATGGAATCTGCCCCACCGTTACCGCCATAGAGGATCTCTATCGAGTTAGGGTGAGATTCGATCTCCTCGTGCCTCTTTTCCCTGATTCAATGCACAAGTTTTTTGCCATATATCTTGCCACGAATGAGATTACTCTATCCACCAGATTAGTTCCTTAGAATAGATTCAAGCAAAAAAATAGGTTTAGGTTTCCGCCGAATGCATCTCGGACCGACCGAATAGGAATTTTCGGTCCCACCGATTTGGCCTTGGCCACAAGTAAAACTCGGTTCCACCGAAACGTACTAATCGATGAGACGGAAGGTAAAGTTTCAGTGAAACCCTAGCAACTCGGAGACACCGAACCATGTCTCGGTCCAACTAAAATGAAGTGTTTTGGTTCCGGTATCACCGAGATGACCAACTCGATAGCTCTGAAATGCATTATGTGAAAACCTAGAACTAAGATTTGAACTCAATTTTTTTGAAAAATTGTCTACTTTTTTGATAACTCCTCTCCTCTGCCCATACCCATCTATTCGCAGGGTCCTTTTGCAAGATGTCAAGTGCAAGTGACAGTCAGAATTAGTTAGAGCAGAATTTTGATCCCAATGAGGGTTCCAGCCCCAATGAGAGCTACTATGAGGGCATTAGGAGCTCTCCAGATCTACCAAAGGCTGTTAGAAGAACTAAGAAGAAGAGAACCTCAGATGATGAGGATGAAGATTTTGTGGCTAGTGAGGCCACATCCAATAAGAAGGCAGTACTGATGAAGGAATATGGTACTTCCGCTAGTACTAGGCCAAGTGCAAAGGACATGACTGCCGTCAGGAAAGTGCCACTGTCAAAGGCAAGCAAAGCATCAGCTCCAAAGGAAACAATGACATTCACCTTGGAGGAGCCAAGTGATGTAGAGGCAGCTGTCAGCAAGAAGAAGAAGAGGGCTAGAAAGACTACTGATGTAGTTATTGGAAAACCTTCCATGAGGGAAGATGATCATGATGAGGAGGAAGAGGAACTAGAAGCTAGAGCACCTCCAACAAAGACACAGAAACTAATGTCAGATGCTATGAAGACAGTTGCTCCCTCCAAGCCCAATTCCGAGCCCAAAGTTGCGACACCTAAGAGGTCTACCAGAAACATCTCTGCTACTGAGAAGAACAAGGCCCCAATGCCTAAGGTTGAGATATATGATGAGCCACTAGTGCTCAGGAAGCTAAAGCCAAGATCCCAGATCATCACAATGCTCATCCACTAGCTGAGAACATGATGCTCAGGAAGGATAATGGATTGAGAGAGTGGAGGAACATTGATTCCTATTCTGTCAGGAGGAGGGCTGCTTGTGATTTGTAGCGACCCGACCTCAGACGGTCAAGTCTCTGTGCTCAGTTCATCCCTGGATCAGTAATGCTGACACCACACAGTACTCGGAGGATTTATAACAGAGTAGCAATCACACACTTATTACATCGAATGTCTCAAAAGAGAACTTATTGAAATAAATATGGCTTAAGGCCATCTAAAACGATAACAGCGGAAGGCTTGGAAGATAAGCGAGTCCATCAACTCCAATGGCATCACTGAGTATAGAACCACGACCTAAAAGCACCTTACTCGTCGTCTGAAAAGTCTGCAACATGAAAAGTTGCAGCCCGAAAATGGGTCAGCACATGGAATATGCTGGCAATGTAACACATAGAGAATAACAATGGAGATAGGCTATACTACATGCATATTTGGCTGGTAGTAAAGCTCTATGGTTACAGTTTTTGCATAAAGCCAATTTTTCCCTACTGCAAAGGAATAAATTTAATTAACTATCATGGTGGTTGTTGAACATTGAGAATGGTTGACAGCATTCTCAATCCCAATTAAAAGTACTCATTAAAACCCAACAATATTAATTAAAGTAACATGATGAGATTCACATGATAATCAAGTACTAGATACTCAAGATGTCCATAACCGGGGACACGGCTAACCATGATTAGTTTATACACTCTGCAGAGGTTTGCGCACTTTTCCCCACATGACTCGATCGCCTCCGCTTGTTTTCTCGCACTACATGGTGTTTGAGTCTGTATGACCGAGACATAGTCTTTCAGAAGCACTAGCACCTTACATGAGGGGTAGACCGTACCAACCTACATCCCCTACATCTGCTAGTCCACCCCGTAAGAGTTCGCACAACTTAGTCAACTATGCTAGAGCCCATAATAGCATGTGGCTGCACACGTAAGTTTCTAGTTTGAATAATCTCATGATCCCTTTGAGCCTGGTTGGCGGTCCGAAGAAATACAGGCAAGTCCTGCTAGAAAACAGGTGTCTCAATCCACCCAGATGTGTGTTTAAGTTGCCACCTTAAATAAACCATTAATTAACAATCTCACATCTGTCATGGATATTCACTCACCCAATCCACGTCTACTAGCATAGCATGGCATAATAAGCAAACGTAGAAGTAACTCCCAAAGGTTTGATAATAAAACAGGTAATAGGTACTACCTCATCTACTTCCCATCCCACAATTTAATTAGATCCTAATCATGCAATGTTTGAGGATAGATCTAATGCATAAAAACTGGGTAGTAGAAAGGTATGATCAAGTGTTACTTGCCCTGCTGATGATCCGCGAGACCTAAAGACTCGAAGTAACAGGCGGCACACTCCGGGTATTCTATCGCAGACAAACAAACAAGCATACAATAAGTACTCATCTAATGCACAGGTAAAACTCGAATAAAAGATCCAACCAGAATGTTCAACTTAAGAACTCCGGTTTGCAAAAAGAATCAAATCAAATAAAGCAACGAAAGTCAAACGGCGAAAGAAAACAGCTTCGTTTTACTAATCTGGATCTAAGTCAAATTTTACAGAAGCAAAAACTTGTTTAAGTTGATTATTCAGAAAGAGGGTTTCAAGACGAAACTCCAGGCGCTTGAATCGCCTGATTCCGATAAATGAGCGAAAAGTTATACTAAAACGAAAATCGGATCAGAAATCGCGATCAGAAAATAACCGCGGAAAATCCGAGAAAAAGAAAAACGACGAACGGATTAACAAACGAACGTTCGTTAATTTAACGAATCTGACGAAGGCGTTCGTTAAAACGAACTAACGGACGAACGTCCGCTAATTAACCTCAACCGAAAAAAAACCGAAACTAAAAAAAAACCGTAATGAAAACTGCCCATTTTTTTAGAAAGCCGGCGGCACGCGGTTCGAGGCGGCGGCGAACCTCGGCGGCGGCGGCGACGAAGTCCGGCGGGTCGGGCGACGGCGGGCGGCGGCGGCGAATCTGGCTAGGGTTAGGGTTTCGCAGGTGGGCCGGGGCGGCGGATCGGGCTGGCGGCGGGGCGCCGGGTCGGGCGCTTTATAAAGTGCCCCCCGAGCGGAGTCCCGCTCGGGCACGGCCCGTGGTCGGTGCGCGTTTTTTTTAAATAATTACGCTCGGTAGAAAAATAAAAAGAAATTTATCGTGGAGAAGCTCAGAGATGATGTCGAGGCAGCCAGAGCTGCTGCAGTGGATAGTGGTGATGAGATACCGACTACTCAGAGTTTTCAGACGGTACCCAGGGCACCCAGATCTTCTGCCGTGTCAGTTGCAGACACGAGGATCATGGTCTTGATGTAAAGATCACAGAGGTGCGGACTATTGTGGAGAAGCTCAGAGATGATGTCGAGGCAGCCAGAGCTGCTGCAGTGGATAGTGGAGATGAGATACCGACTACTCAGAGCTTTCAGACAGTACCCAGGGCACCCAGATCTTCTGCCGTGTCAGTTGCAGACACGAGGATCACTCACTCTACACCTGTCGCTACTGCCATAGTACTACCACCAGTTTCCATTCCACCAGCCCAGCAGGCATCAGCAGAAGCATTTGCAGATGCACTTCTCTCAATGCCATCTATGCACACTTGAGCCACCAGCCAGAAGTCACCTTCAGGAGCTCCAGAGGATCATGCCTAGGGAGACGCCGATGTAGGGAGGAACCCTAGGGGGCCGATCTTTCACGTTTGGAGTGGATCCTACGGGGAACACGAAGAACGCGCGGAAGAACATGAGGGAAATCATGAGGGAAAAAACAAGAGAAACACTCAACCAACACGAAATTGATCACACAAGTGCTAGATCATCGAGGCACAAAGTAGCATGAGATCCAAAGTCAACAAGGGACGATACAAGAGTAACCATTCTTCTCCGTGAGGAGGTCTTAGTTGTCTTCTCCGGATGGAGGCCTTGAATCCGGATGGATCTTCTCCGAAGAGGTGCGGTCCCTCACGAGGAGTGTATCTGGTACAGATGAGCAATGCTCTATCTCAAATGAGCTATCACAATGCTAACCCTAAAATGTAGGTGGGGATGGAGTATATATAGTCTAGGGGCGAAGAGGGGTACATGGGCCTCGGCCCTACACTGTTCGCAGATAGGGAAGGCCGTATGTCCGGGCATCGGGCCGGATGTCCGGTGGCTCGCGAGGGGCCGGATGTCCGGGCGGAAGGGCCGGATGTCCACGCTAGTGAAGATGGCCATTCTGTTCTCTGGATGGGTGGCGCCGAAGGTCCGGTCGGAGGGGCCGGATGTCCGGTACTTCGGGGGGCGCCGGATGTCCGGGGTGATGTCCGGATGTCCGGGCTGTCGAGGCAACCTTCTGTGCTCCCTAGACGCCGGTGCCGGATTTCCGGTGAGGGGGCCGGATGTCCGGGCTGGGCCCTGGATGTCCGGTCCCTGTAGCTTCTTCTGTAGAGTCCTGACCGTGTAGATCTCCAGGGGCCGGATATCCGGTGCCTAGAGGTTGTTCTTGCCTTCTTCCGTTGGTTCTCTTCTTCCGTGGACTTGGGGTCTTGACCATCTTCATGGACATCATCGGGAGGGTCCTCTTGGTACCTAATCATGCTCAACATTCCGGACTTAGGTAGTAACCATGTCACGAGAGGATCATATGAGATATCACTAAGGAGAGAAGTCACCTCGGTCTCGAGAGCTCTAGCTCGTGCTCTAGTCATGGGTCCTCTTGGTGCTTGGTGAGACGATGGAAGGTCCATGGGGATGACCGAAGGATGCTCCGCATCAGACGCCTAGCTCTATACCTTTTCAAGCTATTTGGTACTTGTTGCCAAAGGGGGAGAAATTGTGTAGATCATTAGGCTTCGAGAGAGATAGAGAGTATCTTGCTTTTCCTCTTTCATTTTTTCTCGAGTTCTTACTGCTTTGTCCGCTTGATTTGTGCTACTTGATTCTTATGCTTGTGAGATACTACTTTTTTTATGTGTGACTGATCATACTATGCTTCTTGTGTGCTTAATGCTTATCTCCATCATTATTTGTGTATGATCATTCACTTATGTCTTTGGTGATGCGTGCATGTTATTTCACTCATATCATTTTGTGCGTTCCACCAAGATGTATGTGACATGGAAGAATGGCCCGTGATCCTAATTGATTGTGCATTTGCATTCAAACGCAAATTTTTAATAATGCACCAATTTAGGGGGACCTCTTACTTATCACATAATTCTCAAAGCGACGACGTATTTCATTTACTTAATCATTTGTCGAAGCTTTGACCTATATGTTGTCATCAATTACCAAAAAGGGGGAGATTGAAAATGCAACTAATCCCCGGGTGGTTTTGGTAATTCATAACAACATATATCTCATTGAACTAATGTCGATTCAAAATAAATATTTCAGGATGTTCAATGTTTGGCATGGCATGGAATAGAGATGTGGACCCCTCAAAATACAAAGAACAAAGATTGGCAAAAGCTTAAGACTCTACATTTTTGTTTAAGTGATCCAAGATCACATTGACTCCATAGGAAAGCCAAAACTATTAGAAGGGGATAAGGTGTTCCTTAATGGTCTACTTGGTCAAAGTGCTTTGTGATATTGCTCCAAAACCCTCAGCCACTTTCTCCATCCAAATATGTCAAAACCCTAATTTCCAACTTGGCCCCATTGATATTTCCTATCCGGATCCACCGAGTTCATCCTGATACAGCCACGGCCAAAACCCTAACAGTTCGGTCACACTGATATGGATCTCGATCTCACTGAGATGGCCTTGCCAACTCACTGTTACTTATTGCAATTAATTTCGGTCTCACCAAGAATTGCAATCGGTCTCACCGAGATGGCTTGACTCATTCTCTGTTGCTGATACGTCTATTTTGCAACATGTTTTCCTATTGTTATCTGTAATGTTTTTATGCACAATAATGCTTTATGGAGTAATTCTAATGCCTTTTCTCACATAATATGCAAGGTTTACACAAAGCGGAAGAATACCGGCAGGTGGAATTTTGGACCTAAAAGAGCTATGTGAGAGACACCTATTCTGCACATCTCCAAATGAGTTGAAAATTTATCGGAGAATTATTTTGGAATATGTAAAAAATACTGGAGCAAATAACTACCGGAGGGGGCCCACCCAGTGACCACAAGACACCAGGGCGCGCCAGGCCCCCAGGCGCGCCCTGGTGGGTTGTGGCCAGCCCAGCCCACCTCTAGTGCCCATATTATGGTACTTAAGGTCTTTTGACCTAGAAAAGCTAAGGACATGACTTTCGGGATGGAGCGCTGCCGTCTCGAGGCGGGACTTGGGCAGGAACGCTTTTGCCCTCTACCGGAGTGATTCCGCCAGGGGAACTTCCCTCCCGGAGGGGGAAATCGAAGCCATCGTCATCACCAACAACCCTCTCATCTTTGGGAGGCCAATCTCCATCAACATCTTCAATACACCATCTCCTCTCAAACCCTAGTTCATCTCTTGTATTCAATCTTTGTACCAGAACCTCAGATTGGTACCTGTGGGTGACTAGTAGTGTTGATTACATCTTGTAGTTGGTTATTATATGGTTTATTTGGTGGAAGATTATATGTTCAGATCCACTATGCTATTTAATACCCCTCTGATCTTGAGCATGAATATCATTTGTGAATAGTTACTTTTGTTCTTGAGGTCACGGGAGAAGTCATGTTGCAAGTAATCATGTGAATTTGATATATATGTATGTATATGTATATGTATATATATATATATATATATATGTATCAAATTCACATATCAAATATAAGTCAACAACATGTCTATACCAAGCAACATATATTTTAGATACTTATATTTTATACCAAGAGATCTTTAACCAACAACATGTCTATGTTTATCTTTAACCTAGTGTTGCTATGGTTAAAGATCTCTTGGTATAAAATATTGATGGACATCTTATTTGTTTCTATGATGAAGCTGCTAGAATTGCTAAACCTGATGAAAAAGATAAACATAGACATATTGTTGGCATGCTTGTTGTCTCTGTTAAAATAGGAGATCATTGTTATCATGGTTTATGTGACTTAGGTGCTAGCGTGAGTGCTATTCCTTTTACCTTATACCAAGAAATTATGAATGACATAACACCCGCTGAAATAGAAGACAAAGATGTTACTATTAAACTTGCTAATAGAGGCACCATCACACCACTTGGGATTGTTAGAGATGTTGAAGTCTTGTGGATTTTCTAGTTCTTGGTTCCCCACAAGATGACTTTTGTCCCATTATCTTTGGTAAACCTTACTTGAATGCTGTCAATGCTACGATAGATTGCCATAAAGAAAATATCAGTGTTAGCATTGGTGATGAGTCTCATGAATTTAATTTCTCTAAGTTTAGTAGACAACCTCATAAGAAATATTACCTAGTAAGGATGAAACAATTGGTCTTGCTTCTATTGTTATGCCGCCTCATATTAATCCACTAGAACAATATCTGCTAGACCATGAAAATGATATGCACTTCATGAAAGAAATGAAATAGATAAATTATTCTTTGAACAACAACCTTTGCTTAAACACAATTTGCCCATTGAAACTCTAGGAGGTCCTCCTGCACCTAAAGGTGATCCCGTGTTTGAATTAAAACAATTGCTAGACACTTTGAAGTATGCTTATCTTGATGAGAAAAAGATATATCTTGTTATTATTAGTGCTAACCTTTCAGAACATGAAGAAGAAAGATTATTGAAAATTCTGAAGAAGCACCGAGCTGCTATTGGATATACTCTTGATGATCTTAAGGGAATTAGTCCCACTCTATGTCAGCACAAGATTAATATGAAACCTGATGTTAAACCCATTATCGATCACCAATGACATTTGAATCCTAAAATGAAAGAAGTGGTAAGAACTGAAATACTAAAGCTTCTGGAAGCAGGTATAATCTATCGCATAGATGATAGTAGATGGGTAAGTCATGTTCATTGTGTCCCTAAGAAAGGAGGTATTACTGTTGTTCCTAGCGATATAAATGAACTAATTCCACAAAGAATTGTTACTGGCTATAGAATGGTAATTGATTTTAGAAAATTAAATAAATCTACTAGAAAAGACCATTACCATCTTCCTTTTATTGATCAAATGCTAGAAAGATTATCTAAGCACACACACCTTTGTTTTCTTGATGGATATTCTAGTTTCTCTCAAATACCTATTTCACAACCTGATCAAGAGAAAACCACCTTTACTTGTCCTTTCGGAACTTATGCTTATAGACATATGCCTTTTGGTTTATGCAATGCACCTCCTACCTTTGAAAGATGTATGACTGTATATTCTTTGATTTTTGTGAAAAGATTGTTGAGGTTTTCATGGATCATATTTCCGTTTATGGAACATCTTTTGATGATTGATTAAGCAACCTTGATTGAGTTTTGTAGAGATGTGAACAAACTAATCTTGTCTTGAATTGGGAGAAGTGTCACTTTATGGTTAATGAAGGTATTGCCTTTGGGCATAAAATTTCCGAACGAGGTACTGAGGTGGATAAAGCTGAAGTTGATGCAATTGAGATAATGACATGTCCTAAAGATATTAAAGGTTTTCGTAGTTTCCTTGGTCATGCTGGTTTCTATAGAGGTTTATTAAATACTTCTTTAAAATTTCTAGGCTTTACAAAAGGACGTTCCATTTGTTTTTGATGATGATTGTGTAGAAGCCTTTGAAACACTTAAGAAAGCCTTAACTTCTGCACCTATAGTTCAATCACCTGGTTGGAACTTGCCTTTTGAAATTATGTGTCCTGCTAGTGATTATGTTGTTGGTGCTGTTCTAGGACAAAGAGTTGATAAGAAATTAAAAGGTGTCCATTATGCTAGCAAAACTCTAGACAATGCCCAAAGAAATTATGCTACTACTGAAAAAGATTTTTTAGCAGTTGTGTTTCCTTGTGATAAATGCAGATCTTACATTGTTGATTCCAAAGTAATTGTTCACACCGATCATGCTGTTATAAAATATCTTATGGAAAAGAAAGATGCTAAACCTAGACTCATTAGGTGGGTTCTCTTGCTACAAGAATTTGATTTACATATCACTGATAGGAAAGGATCTGAGAACCCCGTAGCTGATAACTTGTCTAGGTTAGGAAATATTCTTGATGACCCACTATCTATTGATGATAGCTTTCCTGATGAACGACTACTTGTGATAAATGCTTCTCATAATACTCCTTGGTATGCTCACTATGCTAATTATATTGTTGCTAAATTTATACCACCTAGTTTCACATACCAACAAAAGAAAATTTTCTTCTCTGATTTAAGACATTACTTTTGGGATGACCCACATGTTTGTAAAGAAGGAGTAGATGGTATTATTAGATGTTGTGTACCCGAGCATGAATGGGAACAAATCCTACGGAAATGTCACTCCAAAGCTTAAGGAGGACATCATGTGGGAGATAGAACTGCTCATAAGGTATTACAATCTGGTTTTTATTGGCCTACACTTTTCAAGGATGCCCATAAGTTTGTTTTATCTTGTGATGAATGTCAAAGAATAGGTAATATCGGTAAGCATCAGGAAATGCCTATGAATTATGCACTTGTTGTTAAACCATTTGATGTTTGGGGTTTTGATTACATGGGACATTTTCCTACCTCTAATGGGTATACACATATTTTGGTTGATGTTGATTATGTTACTATGTGGGTAGAAGATATTCCAACTAGTAGGGTTGATCATAATACTTGCATTAAAATGCTTAAAGAAGTAATTTTCCCAAGGTTTGGAGTCCCTAAATATTTAATGACTGATGGTGGTTCACACTTTATTCATGGTGCTTTCTGTAAAATGCTTATTAAATATGATGTTAACCATAGAATTACTTCACCCTATAATCCTCAATCTAGTGGTAAAGTTGAACTTAGCAATAGAGAAATAAAATTATATTACAAAAAACTGTCAATAGGTCCCGAAAGAATTGGTCTAAGAAATTGGATGATGCACTTTGGGCCTATAGAACAGCTTATAAAAATCCTATGGGTATGTCTCCTTATAAAATGGTTTATGGAAAGCCTGTCATTTGCCTCTTGAGTTAGAACATAAAGCATATTGGTCAATTAAAGAACTCAATTATGATTTCAAACTTGACGGTGAAAAGAGGTTATTTGATATTAGCTCACTAGATGAATGGAAAACCCAAGCTTATGAAAATGCCAAACTATTCAAAGAAAAAGTTAAAAGGTGGCATGACAAAAGAATCTAAAAGCGGGAATTCAAAGTTGGTGAGTATGTTCTTTTGTACAACTCTCGGTTTAGATTTTTTGCAGGAAAGCTTCTTTCCAAATGGGAAGGATCATATATTATCAAAGAGGTTTATCGTTCTAGAGCCATTAAGATCAATAATGCCGAAGGCACTAATCCAAAGGTGGTCAATGGGCAAAGAATTAAAAAACTACATCACAGGTATGCCCATTAATGTCGAAACCAATATTATCCAAACCATGACACCGGAGGAACACATAAAGAAACCTTCCAGAACACTCCAAAACCCTGAAAAAGAGAAGGTACATGATATGGTAAGTAAACAGACTCCGAAAAATCCGCAAACATATTTTCTGTCAGTTTTGCAATATTAGAAAAATTAGGAAAATAATAAAAGGAAGGCAACCGAGGTGGCCACGATACACCAGGGCGTGCCTGCCCTTCCTGGTGCGCCCTGGTGGGTTGTGGTCCCCTCAGGCACCTGTTGGGGAACGTTGCAAGGAAAACAAAAATATATACACACACACAAGATCTATCCATGGAGATACATATCTATGAGAGGGGAGAGTGTGTCTATGTATCCTCGTAGACCGTTTAGTGGAAGCGTTTATCAATTCGGTTGATGTAGTCGTACACCTTCATGATCTGCCCGATCAAGTACTGAAAGCACGACACCTCCGTGTTCAGCACACGTTCAACTCGATGATGTCCTCGCCTTCTTGCTCCAGCAAGACGGGCAAAGTAGTAGATGAGTTTCGGCAGCACGACAGCATGGAGATGGTGGTGATGCAACTATCTCTGCAGGGCTTCGCCGAGCACTACGAAAATATGACCGAGGACGAACTAGAGGGAGAGGGGCGCCACACATGGCTTGGGGATCATGGTGTGTGTTGCCCTCTCCCTCCTCATATATATATATAGGTGGAGGGGGAGGGGAGGCAGCCCTAGGGACGCCCCAAGGTGGTCGGCGGCCACCCTGGGCTCCTGCCCTAGGCACCTCCCACCTTTCTTTATTTAGGAATGGAGGAGATGGTGGGGGGGGGCGGTTGCCCTACCTTGGCACCCCCAACCCTTTCCTTCCTTGGCTCATGGACAGGGGAGGTGGAGTGCACCCAGCCCCTTAGCAGGCTGGTGCGCCTCCCTCCTTTGGCCCATGAGGCCCACCAAGTGTCCGTGGCCTCCTGAAACCCCTTTCGGTACTCCGATGAAACCTGGTACATTATGAAATCTTCCTGGTGACCAAATAGCATCGTCATATATATCAATATTTACCTCCAGACCATTCCGGAGCTCGTCGTCATGTCTGTGATCTCATCCGGGACTCCGAGCAACATCCGGTCACCAACTCACTTAACTCATATAATATTATATCCTCAATGAACGTTAAGCGTGCGGACCCTACGGGTTTGAGAATGATGTAGACATGACCGAGACGCTTCTCCGGTCAAAAATCAATAGCGGGACTTGTATGCCCATATTGGTTCCTACATATTCTATGAAGATCTTTATCGATCGAACCTTTATGACAACATACGTTGTTCCCTTTGTCTGTCGGTATGTTACTTGCCCTACATTCGATCGTCGGTATCTCTATACCTAGTTCAATCTCGTTACCGACAAGTCTCTTTACTCGTTTCGTAATACGTCATCTTGCAACTAACTCCATAGTCACTTTGCTTGCAAGCTTCTTTTGATGTGTATTACCGAGAGGTCCCGGAGATACCTCTCCGATACATGGAGTGATAAATCCCAATCTCGATTCACGCCAACTCAATAGACAGATACCTGTAGAGCATCTTTATGATCACCCAGTTACGTTGTGACGTTTGATAGCACACAAGGTATTCCTCCGGTATCCAGGAGTTGCATGACCTCATGGTCGAAGGGATATGTATTTGACATTAAGAAAGCAGTAGCAATAAACTGAATGATCATATGCTAAGCTAACGGATGGGTCTTGTCCATCACATCATTCGGACTCCGAATGATGTGATCCTGTTATCAAAAATGACTACTCATGTCTATGGTCAGGAAACCTTAACCATCTTTGATCAACGAGCTAGTCTAGTAGAGGCCCACTAGGAACACGGTATTTGTTTATGTATTCACACATGTATTTAAGTTTCCGGTCAATTCAATTCTAGCATAAATAATAAACCTTTATCATGAATAAGGGAATATAATATTAACAACTTTATTATTGCCTCTAGGGCATATTTCCATCAGTCTCCCACTTGCACTAGAGTCAATAATCTAGTTCACATCGCCATCTGATTAACACCCATAGTTCACATCGCCATGTGACTAACACCCAAAGAGTGTACTAGAGTCAATAATCTAGTTCACATCACCATGTGATTAATTTCCAAAGAGTACTAAGGTGTGATCATGTTTTTCTTGTGAGATAGGTTTAGTCAACGGGTCTACCATATTCAGATCTGAATGTATTTTTGCAAATTTCTATGTCCACAACGCTCTGCATGGAGCTACTCTAGCTAATTGCTCCCACTTTCAATACGTATCCAGATTGAGACTCAGAGTCATCCGAATCGGTGTCAAAGCTTGCATCGATGTAACCCTTTACATGAACTCTTTATCACCTCCATAACCGAGAAACATTTCCTTAGTCCTATTAGGTAACTAAGGATAATTTTGACCGCTGTATAGTGATCCACTCCTGGATTACTATTGTACCCCCTTGCGAAGCTCATGGCAAGGCACACAACAGGTCTGATACATAGCATGGCATACTTTATAGAACCTATAGCTGAGGCATAGGGAATGACTTTCATTCTCTCTCTATCTTCTGCTGTGGTCGGGCTTTGAGTCTTACTCAACTTCATACCTTGCAACACAGGCAAGAACCCTTTCTTTGACTGATCCATTTTGAACTTCTTCAAGGTATGTATTTTGTGAAAGTGCTATTAAGTGTCTCGATCTATCCCTATAGATTTTGATGCCCAATATATAAGTAGCTTCAGCGAGTTTTTTCATTGAAAAATTCTTATTCAAGTATCCTTTTATGCTATCCAGAAATTCTATATCATTTCCAATCAACAATATGTCATCCACATATAATATCAGAAATGCTACAGAGCTCCCACTCACTTTCTTGTAAATACAGGCCTCACCATAAGTCTGTGTAAAACCATATGCTTTGATCATCTCATCAAAGCATATATTCCAACTCCGAGATGCTTGCACTAGTCCATAGATGGATCGCTGGAGCTTGCACACTTTGTTAGTACCTATAGGATCGACAAAACCTTCTGTTTGCATCATACACAACTCTTCTTTAAGAAATATGTTTAGGGAATGCAATTTTGACGTTCATTTGCCAGATTTCATAATCATAAAATGCAGCAATTGCTAACATAATTCAGACAGACTTAGGCATCGCTACGGGTGAGAAAGTCTCGTCGTAGTCAACCCCTTGAACTTGTCGAAAACCTTTCGCAATAGGTCGAGCTTTATAGATAGTGATATTACCACCAGTGTTCATCTTCCTATTTAAGATCCATTTATTTTCAATAGCCTTCTAATCATCGGGCAAGTCCACTAAAGTCCATACATTGTTCTCATACATGGATCCTATCTCAGATTTCATGGCTTCAAGCCATTTGCCGGAATCTGGGCTCATCACAACTTTTTCATAATTCGTAGGTTCGCCGTTGTCTAACAACATGACTTCCAGGATAGGATTACCGTACCACTCTAGTGTTGAACGTGTTCTGGT
Organism: Triticum dicoccoides; assembly: GCF_002162155.2. Lineage (NCBI taxonomy): Eukaryota > Viridiplantae > Streptophyta > Magnoliopsida > Poales > Poaceae > Triticum > Triticum dicoccoides. The sequence continues at coordinate 295,168,290 of NC_041387.1, read as the reverse complement.
CAACCTATGAAGTTTAGTAGTAACTTGATCCAAAGTTTCATGATCATCATCATTAGCTTCCTCTCTAGTTGGTGTAGGCATCAGGGGAACGGTTTTCTCTGATGTTCTACTTTCCAATTCGAGAGAAGGTATAATTACCTCATCAAGTTCTACTCTCCTCCCACTCACTTCTTTCAAGAGAAACCCCTTCTCTAGAAATGACCCATTCTTAGCAACAAAGATCTTTCCTTCAGATATGTGGTAGAAGGTGTACCCAATAGTTTCTTTAGGGTATCCTATGAAGACGCACTTCTCCGATTTTGGTTCGAGCTTATCAGGCTGAAGCCTTTTGACATAAGTATCGCGTCCCCAAACTTTAAGAAACGACGACTTAGGTTTCTTGCCAAACCATAGTTCATACGGTGTCATCTCAACGGATTTAGACGATGCCCTATTAACGTGAATGCGGCTATCTCTAATGCATAACCCCAAAATGATAAAGGTAAATCAGTAAGAGACATCATAGAACACACCATATCTTATAAAGTATGGTTACGATGTTCAGACAAACTATTACGCTATGGTGTTCCATGTGGCGTGAGTTGTGAAACAATTCCACATTGTTTCAAATGAAGGCCAAGCTCGTAACTCAAATATTTGCCTCCACGATCTGATCGTAGAAACTTTATTTTCTTGTTACGATGATTCTCCACTTCCCTCTGAAATTCTTTGAACTTTTCAAATGTTTCAGAATTGTGTCTCATCAAGTAGATATACCCATACCTACTTAAATCATATGTGAAGGTTAGAAAATAATGATACCCTCAGCGTGCCTCAACATTCATCAGACCACATACATCGGTATGTATTATTTCCAATAAGTCATTAGCTCGCTCCATTGTTCCGGAGAATAGAGTTTTAGTCATCTTACCCATGAGGCATGGTTCACAAGTATCAAATGATTCAAAATCAAGTGACTCCAAAAGTCCATCCACATGGAGTTTCTCCATGCGCTTCAAACCAATATGACATAAACGACAGTGCCACAAGTATGTTTCAATATCATTATCAAATTTGCATCTTTTGGCATCAATATTATAAATATGTGTATCACTATGTGATACGTCTCCAACATATCTATAATTTTTGATTGTTTGATGCTATTATATTATCATTCTTGGATGTTTTACAATCATTTTATAGTCATTTTATATCAATTTTTGTACTAACCTATTGACACAGTGCCCAGTGTCAGTTGCTGTTTTCTGCATGTTTTTACATCGCAGGAAATCAATACCAAACGGAGTCCAAACGCACCAAAACTTCTTGAGGTTTTTTTCTGGGCCAGAAGACATCCAGTGGGCCAGGAAAGCACCATGGGGGGGTGGTGCTCCGATGGGAGCACAACCCACCAGGGTGCGCCAGAGGCCCAGGCGCGCCCCTAGTGGGTTGTGCCCACCTTGGGTGCCCCCTGAACCGCCTCTTTGCTCTATAAATACCCCAATATTCCAGAAACCCAAGGGAAGTCGACGAAAATCAATTCCAGCCGCCGCAGAGTCCAGAAACACTAGCTCCAATCTAGACACCATCATGGAGGGGTTCACCACTTCCATTGGTGCCTCTCCGATGATGCGTGTGTAGTTCTTTGTAGACCTACGGGTTCGTAGTTAGTAGCTAGATGGCTTCCTCTCTCTCTCTATTGTCTACATCATGTCATCGTTCTTATTGCATTACTCCGTTTCTCCATGAACTTTATACACTAGATGCATGTTGGATAGTGGTCCATGTGTGGAGTAATAGTAGTAGATGCAGGCAAGAGTCGGTCTACTAATCTTGGACATGATGCCTATATAATGATCATTGCCTGGATATCGTCATGATTATTCGAAGTTCTATCAATTTCCCAATAGTAATTGTTTTCCCACCGTTTGCTATTTTTCTCGAGAGAAGACACTAGTGAAACCTACGGCCCACGGGTCTCTTTTCATCATATTTGCCTTTGTGATCTATTTTCCTTTACATTTATTTTCAAATGTATTAAACCAAAAATACAAAATACCTTGCTGCAATTTATTTGTTCCGCAATCTATTTATCCTATCTACCACTTTTATCTCACGTTATTTGCCTATCTTGAGGTGTCGTACCCGAAAGGGATTGACAACCCCTTTAACACATCGGGTTGCAAGTATTTGTTATTTGTGTGCAGGTGTTGTTTACGTGGTGTGAGGAGGTTCTCTGTAGCGACCCAACCCAAATGGATCAAGTCTCTATGCTTAATTGTCATCCCTGGATCGGTATGCTGACACACACAATAGTCGAGGATTTATAACAGAGGTAAACCACATGTATAAAATAACGTAAATACTATTACCTTAATCCATATAGCGGAAGTAACAACAATGTTGTGGAGTTCCCAACAACACCAATGACAAAGTTGAGTGTAGACATCATAACCCTAACGTATCACTTACTCGTCGTAAGATTCCTACAACATGAGACGTTGCAGCCATGTAGGTCAGTACATTGAATGTACTGGCAAATTCACACCATAGGATAATGATGAATAATAGCTATCACTCCATGCATATTTGGCTGGTGGAGGCTCTAAGTTTAAATTTGCATAAAACTAATTTTTCCCTACAACAAAGTAATAAATTTTATTTACTACAAAGTTTATACCAATATTGAGAAGATTCCCCCAACTCAATCCCATAATTAATCATTAAACCAAATACATTAAATAAAGAGTGATGAGATCAACAATAATATCCACTTCCACATACTCAAAATTGTCCATAACTGGGGACACGACTAATCATGATTAGTTTATACACTATGCAGAGGTTTGCGCACTTTTCCCCACAAGACTCGATCGCCTCCCTTGAAGTCCTCGCACTGCCTGGTGTTTGAGAACGGGATGACTGAGACACAGTCTTTCTGAAGCATTTACTCTTTACTCCGGGCGGACCGATACGCCTACAATCCCCGTACATCTGCTAGTCCACCTCTTCAAGAGCTCACACAACTTACTCAACTATGCCGGAGCCCATAATGGCTTGTGGCTGCACACGGAAGTTTCTAGTTATGAAATATCATATGATCCCTTTGAGCCTGGGTGGCATTCCGTAGGGTAATCACACGGGTACTCCGGGACTCCCTTCGGCAAGCATTGGGTTCTCTAGGTGCCCGGGCAAGCCACTAGGTTCTCCAGGGTGCCCCAACCATTCCACCCAGATGTGTATTAAAGTTGCCACCTTATGTTGTCCCAAAATTATTATCTCTCTGAACTTGCATGAATCTCACATACCAATCCCCGTCTACAAGCATGGCTAAGCAATATATGACATAATGAATAATCCTAGGGTGTTTCAGGGATCATAGGTTCCTACCTCATGAACTACATAGCAATGACCACATGTTCCCAATCCTACTCATGCAATCTTTGAGGGGTGTATCTAATGCAAGTAAAACTGGGTATAGGAAGAGTATGACCAAAGTGTGAACTTGCCTTGCACTGTTGATGAAGATCCTTTGCACCCATAATTCTTGATAATTCTACCCGTCACACTCCGTTCAATCTATCATGAGAAGCAATTACATACATAAGCACTCAAGCAAAAGATGCAATGAAAAATCGAGGAAAGATCCAAATAAAACTCGAAAACAAGCAAATAACGAATCTAAATAGAAAACAAATTTTAACAGCATTATATTTATGTGGATTAGATCTTAACACTAGGTACATGTGATTAGCTACGATTTGCAAAAAGATTCAACTCCAACGGAGTTACGAAACTCAAGAAACAGACGAAACAAGATCGAATACTAATCTGAACTAAACTCAAATTTTAAATTGTCAAAAACATGTTCAAGATGGTTTACTGGACAGAGGAGATCGTTACGAAGACTTAGGCGTTGGTTCCATCGAAAACGGAGGTATGGATAAAAAGATATGATCAAAAGAAATTTGAGTATGATTCTGTAAAAATTTCAAAATTTGAAAGTTGCAAAAAGTTTATTTTATAGATTCACTGGGTAGGTGGAATTACGACGAAAATATTGACGTTGGTTTCGTCTAATTTGGTTGAACGAGTAAAAAATTATGGCTATTTGAAAAATGAGGGCCAAGCTGTTTTACGGAAGAAAAAGAGCTATGGCTAAAAGAATTCTAGTCTTAAAATGTAAATAGAGAGACTAATTTATGAATCTAATTATTCTACCGTACACTAGTCTAAAAATAATAAGCTATGGAAGTATAAAAAAATACGAAAAAATACATATTAGATATAGAAAAGACGACTTCGGAGAGAGGAGACAACTTTTACAAATCCCGCCGGAGAGAAGAAATATATTTTTCAGCTAGTCGAATCAAAATATTGATTTAAACAATAGTGGATGATTTTTGGAGGCTCTATGGGTCTATATTTATAGGTGGAAAAGAGGTTTAAAGGTCAAAAACTAAGCAATGTGGGACTAAACATAGACGGAAAAGATAAAAAAGAGAAAAACGCACGTCGGCACATGCGCGGCATTTGTTTTATTTTTATCTTTTTAAGAAAAAGAATTATTTCTGAAAATAATATTTTTTCTCCAAGCATAACCGAAAAAATAAATAAAATGGTTACGGGCCTGCTTGTTGACTATGTTGCGCACATGGGCGTTGGATAGTTATGGGCCGCACATAGAGTTTCTTTTTTAAATAAAAATAGAAAAGGAAAAACTGAATAATGAAAATAAAAATAAAATTTTACATAGGCATATTATATATCAAAATTTCCTGAAAAAGATTTTCTAAAGCATGAACATATTTTTAGCGGCAAATAAATTCCACAGAATTTCAAATAAACTGAATAGTGCTACGCTTGCAATAAAACCCAATAAAATTCATTTCTAAAATACCAAAATGATTTCAAATTTATTTTTCTCCAATTTTCTTATGTAGGGAATAATTTTATCCTATTTTCCATATTTTTATTTTTGAAGAAAAATAATTCCAATAAAGCCCAAATAACTTCAAATTGAAAATAATTTCAAAGGGACGTTAAATTTGATTCTTTTAAACTTCCAACTCATATTTCATATGATTTGAAGAAGCCATTTTATCTTCTCTCATGAAAATCATTGAGTTGCATAAAGTTTCTGAATTGGAAATATTTCCAAATGAAATTCAAATCTTTTCAAAACCCTTTTCGTATATAATGGAAGAAGTCACGTCATCTTCTGTCTAGGGTTTTGTATTTGGAAAGAATTTGAATTCATGGAGATCATAAATGTAAGGTGAAAGTTTGGGAAAGTCATTTCATCACCTCTCATTTAACTTTCAAAAAAAGTTTCAAATTTCAGTCAATTTCACACAAACAACCACAACACAATCAAACAAACAATCAAAACTATTTATTGAAAATAACAGTAGAATTTTGGGATGTTACAAACCTACCATCCTTAAAATGAATCTCGCCCTCGAGATTCGGAGAGGCTAGCAAGAATTAGGTTGGGTTCGGGGTCTCCTCAAAATCCATTGATCGTCACAGAGGATGTGGGGTGCTACCACCCTTAGAAACATGGTTACGGTTCCATCAAAACTCATATACTCCATCCTTCTTGTTGACAGGATTAGTCTTCTGAGATCTTCAAGATAATTCCTTCTCTGGGCTCTTCCGGTAGTGGCATAACATTTTTCCTCAATTCATGTGTCCTTTCCTCTTGGTAAGGTTCTTCCATGATTGGGTCTTCATAGCTAACAAGTCTGGCGCCAATACTAAACAACTATCGATATCTCATGGTGGTCATCAAACAATTTGACTGGGTCCCTGCAGAAAACGGGTCTGGGTTGAACCTCACCGTATGAGCTACGGTTGGCAACAACTGCCTTGTACAAGTGAAAATTGTCATACCATTCTAAGGTTCAATAAAGGCTTTGATATTGTCGTCTCTCTACTATAGGTAAGTCACTCAGATTTATCATCCCACATAGCAAGGCGAATAATAAGAGTAAGTCGGCATGGTGATCAATCCATTCCGCACCCAAATCATTACCTTGTATATGGTTTAGTGAATCTCACATTCTAACACTCGGTCGTCCTCACCAGCATTACAGAATTTCTCATTGTCCCCGAACCAAGTTCGGATAAATCCATTGATTCTGCAAGCCGAACAAACATCTATCGTTTCTTCACAACTCTCAGGTGTTGTGTAATCCTATAAAATCGTTGGTTGATAAAGGCATATTCTCTTCCAGGGTTTTTCCTTGAGCAAGAGTGTGCTTGCTTCTTGGCAGGTCCTGGAGCCTGTGGGTTATAGGCTCACCCCATCACATTTATAGCTTCAACTCATCATGGGGTTACAATTGCTCCATATTACCAACTTTATACATCCTTTCTATCCAATAATACTTCATCCTCTCATATTCTTGGGGTATCCCACCTATCAAGATAAAACTCATGCTTATTTTTGTCCGTAGTCCACTCCATGGGATATCATTATCTTTTCCAGGGGTAACGTGTCCTCACAAGGTACTACCACCCTTAAAATGCAAAAATTCATCCATAGACCATATTTCTCATATCCTTGAAAATGGTCAAAATCTTTCTTCATAGAGTAACAACTCGTAAAATTCCACGTATGACACATGAACTTTATTGATTTCATGAATTTATTGCAATCTCTTGCATTTCCATTACATGCCTCAACTCAACACCTCAATATACAAGAATTGTTCCCACTACTACTACTATATTTCTCACAGTCTCAACTATTTAACACGAATATCCTCATTGGGACAATCTCTGGCAGAGTGCCCTGCATCATTACAGCAGAAACATATTACTTCTGACAAGTCTCGAGGTTTCCTTGTGATTACATAGCCTCGTTGGGTCCACATCTTCCCTCTTGGGCAATCACTGAAGTAGGGTCCTAAATCTTTGCACCTGAAACATGTGATATGACTCAGGTCCTTCTTTATAGAAATTGGGTTGTTCCTGGAATCCATTCTATTTCTCTTCTTGGACTTTTCCGTGCCAATTAGGGCTTCTATTTCTTGTGGGTCATATTCTACTTCCACTGTCGGGAATGCTACTAGATCCCTCTTCAGATAATTCTTGGAGATGTGTCCTTCTTCTCCACATGAATAGCATGACTTGGTGCAAGGTTTCATTAGGTCTTCTTCGGGTGTGTTCTCCACCTGTTCCTTCATCACAGGTTCTTCTAAAGTTTCCTTGAGGGCACCTTTCATTTCTTCTTTGTTCTGCTGGATGGTTCTTTGTACCATGGGGTAAATGTGATACTAAGCAGGGTAGTGGGTAGTCCCTTCACACAAGAAACAAGTAATCTGCCTAGTTGGGCATTCTTCAGCTGGGTGAATTTCTTCACAATGAGGGCATCCATCCTTGTTTTCCTTCTGGGTGTGTCCTATTTCTCCGCAAATCTTGCATGCACAAGGCTTCTTCATATCATTTCCATAAGGTTTCAAATTTGGGGACGCAAGCAGAGTCAACTTAAATTCTTCCCAAGTGGTTACTCTTTGCCATCCATTGAGGGTTTGGTACATCCTCCACCAAGTAGCAGCACCTCTTTCAAAACACTGAAGATCATGCTGGGGCATATCCTTTCTGGCTATAGTGTTATTCTTCATGTGATCTTCCATTTTCTGAATCCATCGATCCGTCCCCAATTGAGTCATCAATCTCGTTAATACACATCCATATTCATTCATAATGTTTTGGGTTCAAGAGTTTTGGGATGAGATACAAGAGAAATGGAGAGGGATACACACAATACAAACAAGAGTCTTGAAGAGACGAATTTTATTTTTATGGCTGTCGGAAAAACATCAAACAAATGACAGCTCACAATCATTGCATCTAACGTAGGTATATAACAGGGTTTGGTCTTCTAAAGGTCCATAAATCTTCAAAGTCGTCCAACTCTTCAAATATTCAGAGTATCTTGAGGTTTTGCTCTTCTAGCTTGGCTACTTTCAGCTTCTGGGTTCTGAGCTCTTTACAAAATGCTTCCTTGTCGAATAAGGCTTCCTGAAGGTCCATCTTAAAAGTCTTGAGGTAATACTCTATATCCTGGTGATACACCAGCCAAGGTTAAAACTTCATCTTTTGTTGATAGGTGCTCCATCAGCCCTTTTGTCATCCAATCCTTCCGAAGAAATGCATGCTCAATTCAGCACGGTGACAATAGCATAAGCTGGTGATAACATCATGGGTAGCCATGTTTCTGCACATGTCATTGCCATGAGTTGTCATTCCATAGTTAATATCTCATGCCTCAGGGTTTTCTTGACAATTTTTTTGATTTTTAACGCTCCATGTTCTGGTCTCTCTGCGACACACCTTGAACTCGGGTATTGACAGCTTCAATAGTCTGTCAAGTTCCATAAGTGTAACCTTCCTAGGTCATACCAATCTAGAAAATTCTTCAGAGTCTTCAAATTCTCCTAGTCTTTAGAGTCTTCAACAGTTGCAGTTTCCATTATTATAATGCACGATAAAATCCTCTTCATTCCGAAGTGGTCTTAATTGTCTGATATCTTGTACTTCTTGGAGTAGTCTTATCAGTCGAATCTTCGTGTGGTAAAAAGGGGAAAGGGGTATAATCTAACTATTTGAGATGAGAGGAAAGTATTTGGTAAAGATTTAGAAAAGATGAGAGTTAAGGGATCTCTTTTGAAAATAAAGTTTTTGAGAAATCCTTTCCTATGGGCTTTCTAGTTTCTAGGGGTCATGTCCTACAGTCAACATGTGCTCTAATACCATCTTGTAGCGACCTGACCCAAATGGATCAAGTCTCTGTGCTTCAGTGTCATCTCTGGATCGGTATGCTGACACACACTATAGTCGAGGATTTATAACAGAGGTAAACCACATGTATAAAATAATGTAAATACTATTACCTCAATCCATATAGCGGAAGTAACAACAATGTTGTGGAGTTCCCAACAACACCAATGGCAAAGTTGAGTGTAGACATCGTAACCCTAACGAATCACTTAGTTCGTCGTAAGATTCCTGCAACATGAGACGTTGTAGCCATGTAGGTCAGTACATTGCATGTACTGGCAAATTCACACCATAGGATAATGATGAATAATAGCTATCACTACATGCATATTTAGCTAGTGGACGCTCTAAGTTTAGTTTTGCATAAAACTAATTTTTCCCTACAACAAAGTAATAGATTTTATTTACTTCAAAGTTTATACCAATATTGAGAAGGTTCCCCCAACTCAATCCCATAATTAATCATTAAACCCAGTACATTAAATAAAGAGTGATGAGATCAACAATAATATCCACTTCCAGATACTCAAAATTGTCCATAACCGGGGACACGACTAATCATGATTAGTTTATACACTATGCAGAGGTTTGCGCACTTTTCCCCCCAAGACTCGATCGCCTCCCTTGAAGTCCTCGCACTGCCTGGTGTTTGAGAACGGGATGACTGAGACACAGTCTTTCTGAAGCATTTACTCTTTACTCCGGGCGGACCGATACGCATACAATCCCCCTACATCTGCTAGTCCACCTCTTCAAGAGCTCACACAACTTAGTCAACTATGCCAGAGCCCATAATGGCTTGTGGCTGCACACGGAAGTTTCTAGTTATGAAATATCATATGATCCCTTTGAGCCTTGGTGGCATTCCGTAGGGTAATCACACGGGTACTCCGGGATTCCCTTCGGCAAGCACTGGGTTCTCTAGGTGCCCGGGCAAGCCACTGGGTTCTCCAGGGTGCCCCAACCATTCCACCCATATGTGTATTAAAGTTGCTTCCTTATGTTGTCCCAAAATTATTATCTCTCTCAACTTGCATGAATCTCACATACGAATCCCTGTCGACAAGCATGGCTAAGCAATATATGACATAACGAATAATCCCGGGGTGTTTCAGGGATCATAGGTTCCTACCTCATGAACTACATAGCAATGACCACATGTTCCCAATCCTACTCATGCAATCTTTGAGGGGTGTATCTAATGCAAGTAAAACTGGGTATAGGAAGAGTATGATCAAAGTGTGAACTTGCCTTGTACTGTTGATGAAGATCCTTCGAACTCATAATTCCTGATAGTTCTACTCGTCACACTCCGTTTAATCTATCATGAGAAGCAATTACATACATAAGCACTCAAGCAAAAGATGCAAAGTTAAATCGAGGAAAGATCCAATCAAAACTCGAAAACAAGCAAATAACGAATCTAAACAAAAAACAAATTTTAACAACATTATATTTATGTGGATTAGATCTTAACACTAGGTACTTGTGATTAGCTATGATTTGCAAAATGATTCAACTCAAACGGAGTTACGAAACTCAAGAAACAGACGAAACAAGATCGAATACTAATCTTAACTAAACACAAATTTTAAATTGTCAAAATCATGTTCAAGTTGGTTTACCGTATGGAGGAGAGTGTTACGAAGATTTACGCGTTGGTTTCATCGAAAACGGAGGTACGGATAAAAAGATATGATCAAAAGAAATTTGAGTATGAATCTGAACAAATTTCGAAATTTGAAAGTTGCAAAAAGTTTATTTGATAGATTCACTGGATAGGTGGAATTAAGACAAAAATATTGGCGTTGGTTTGGTCTAATTTGGATGAACGAGTAAAAAGTTATATCTATTTGAAAAATCAGGGCGAAGCTGTTTTACCGAAGAAAAAGAGCTATGGCTAAAAGAATTCTAGTCTTAAAACGTAAATAGAGGGACTAATTTATAAATCTAATTATTCTACCGTACACTTCTAAAAATAATAAGCTATGGAAGGAAAAATTAGAAAAAATACCTATTAGATAGAGAAAAGATGACTTTAGAGAGAAGAGACAACTTCAAGAAGTCCCGCCGGAGAGAAGAAATATATTTTTCAGCTAGTCAAACCAAAATATTGATTTAACCCGCCGAGAACGATTTTTGGAGGCTGTGCGGGTCTATATTTATAGGTGAAAAAGAGGTTTATAGGTCAAAGGCTAGGCAATATGGGACTAAACATAGACGAAAAAGATAGAAAAGAGAAAAACGCACGGGTTCGGCTAGCACACGCGCGCTGCATTTTTTTTATTTTATTTTTTTAAGAAAAAGAAATATTTTTGAAAATAATATTTTTTTTCTCCAAGCATAACCGAAAAATAAATAAAAACGGTTACGGGCCTGTAAGTTGACTATGTTGCGCACATGGGTGTTGGATAGTTATGGGCCGCACATAGAGCTTTTTTAAATAAAAATAGAAAAGGTAAAACTGAATAATGAAAATAAAAATAAAATTGTACATTGGCATATTATATATCAAAACTTTCAGAAAAAGATCTTCTAAAACATGAACATATTTTTAGCGGCAAATAAATTTTACAACAATTTAAATAAATTGAACAATGCTACGGTTGCAATAAAACCCAATGAAAATCATTTCTAAAATACCAAAATGATTTCAAATTTATTTTTCTCCAATTTTCTAATGTAGGGAATCATTTTACCCTATTTTCCATATATTTTATTTTTGGAGAAAAATAATTTGAATAAAGCCCAAATAACTCCAAATTGAAAATAATTTCAAAGGGACTTTAAATTTTATTCTTTTAAACTTCCAACTCATATTTCATATGATTTGAAGATGTCGTTTTATCTTCTCTCATGAAAACCATTGAGTTGCATAAAGTTTCTGAATTGGAAATATTTCCAAATAAAAGTCAAATTTTTCAAAACCCTTTTCATTTATAATGGAAGAAGTTATGTCATCTTCTCTCTAGGGTTTTGTATTTGGAAAGAATTTGAATTCATGGAGATCATAAATGCAAGGTGAAAGTTTGGGAAAGTCATTTCATTCCCTCTCATTTAACTTTAAAAAAAGTTTCAAATTTCAGTCAATTTCACACAAACAACCACACCAGAATCAAACAAACAATCAAAACTATTTATTTAAAATAACATTTTGAAATTTAGAATTTTGGGATGTTACATGCTCCTACTGGTTCGATAACCTTGGTCTCATCACTGAGGAAAATACCTACCGTCGCTATACTGCATCATCCCTTCCTCTTTGGGGAAATACCGACGTAGTTCTAGCAGACATCAAAAGGAATTTCTAGCGCTGTTGCCGGGGAGGATCAAGTCAAGATAGTCTCCCGGCCACGTGCCAATTTCTGGCACCGTTGCCGGGGAGGATCTTCAACATCAACCAGGTTCCTAATCACAAATCTCATCTCCTTGCAATTTACATTATTTGCCATTTGCCTCTTGTTTTCCTCTCCCCCACTTCACAAAAAATGTCATTTTATTCGCCCTCTTTTTCCTTCGTCATTTTCTCGTCAGATCCGTTTTTCGTGTGCAATCTTGTTGATCACTTTTTATCGTTACAGATATTACTTCCTCTATTGTGTGCACCACTGAGAATGAGGTTCTCAACTTAAACAAAGGGGAGGACATAATTTAAAAGATGCTTGGTACAGGATTTGCAATGCTCATAGTAGATCTATCTGTAAGCAATCTACCCTTCTTCTTCTTCGTTGTTTTTATGTGGGCATTACCACTTGGTATAGATTCGTCCTTGATATGATTACCGGTGGGAATTTCTTGATGTGTCCTTCTCTTGATGCTTTTAACGCTTTTGGAAATTTAGTGGGTTCACCACCACTCGTGATCAATGAAACAATATTGACTGTCGAGCATGTTATGGAAAGACTAGATGCTATTGAAAAGAAAATGCTTACCGCAGAACATATTGAAAACTTGGATAGAAATATGCAAAGTTATGCTACTAATATTGGGTCAAAGGCGGGAGACGTTTCTAAGGTTTTAAAAGAAAAAGGAACTATAATTCATGAAAAAATTGAAGAAAGCCCGTCTAGGCTTGATAAACTGGAACATTTTTTTCTAATCTAAGTATGGCTTTTGGTTCCACAAAAACTCCTGTAAAAATTAATAAGACTACTCAAGTCACTAAAAACAAGGGTGCAACTTCTAGCAACGATAAAGAAGATCTTAAGATGATTAGTATCCATACCAATTTTATTGAAACCATAAGAGACCCTTTTTGCGAAAATAAGTTTTTTAATCTCATGTCTAGAAGTACCGCCATTGAGAATTTATATGCAAAATCCTTGAAAAAATCTAAGTGTTTGATCAAAGAATTGGACAAGGATAACAAAACTTAGATCCTACGCGTTATGCCTAGATAGGGGCGTAAAACGATAGCGCTCGTTGGGAGGCAACCCAACTTGTATCTTTTTTTGATTTTTGGTTTTCTTGTTGTTTTCAATAAAATACCCAATTATACCTCTGGTAAGATGTGTTTTTGTGGTTTAAATTAGTGTTTGTGCCAAGCAAGGCCTTTAGGATGATTTGGGTGAAAGTTGATTTGATCTTGCTGAAAAACAGAAACTTTTGAGTTGATTCTTTTTGCAGAAGATTAATAGACAAATTACTCACGTCAATCTATATTTTTCAGAATTTTCGGAGTTACAGAACTATTCGAAATAGTCAGATTGCTACAGATTGTTCTGTTTTTGACAAATTCTGTTTTCTTTGTGTTGTGTGCTTGTTTTGATGATTCTATGGTTTTCTTTGATGACTTTTTGCCAGAGAAAATTTGGAATACAGTAGATATAATGCAAAAACAAAATATGAATAGGTTTTCAATAGTACTTATAGTAATGGTTTGCTTTCTTATACTAACGGATCTCACGAAGGTTTTGTTGAGTTTCGTGTGATTGAAGTTTTCAAGTTTTGGGTGATCTTATGATGGATGAAGGAATAAGGATTAGCAAAATGTTAAGCTTGGGGATGCCCGAGGCACCCCAAAATAATATTCAAAGAGTAGGAAGCAACTAAGCTTGGGGATGCCCCTGAGTGGCATCCCCACTTTCTTCTAACAACCATCGGCATTTTACTTAAAGCTATATTTTTATTCGTCACATATTATGAGTTTTGGTTGGAGCGTCTTGTATGATATGAGTCTTTGCTTGTTTTGCTTTGTGTTCTAAGTCTTGAATCCTTGCTGAACACACCTTTTAGAGAGAGCCAAACATTATGCTATGCTTGCTCCTATGCTTCACTTAAATTTTTATAGCCATTGATTTGCTCTAGTGCTACGGTGTGCTTTGTTATTTTTGAAGAAATTCTCTTATGCTTCACTTAGATTTATTTGGGAGTTAGTAAAATTTTCAGAAATTCTCTCTTGCTTCACTTAGATTATTTTGAGAGAAAGAAAAATCATGCTCATGTTCTTTGAGCTTATCAAAAGAAACATATAAAAATAGTCCCAAAGTGATAGATATCCAAGGAGGATATAATAAAAACATTCATGAAAATCATTGGAAAAAATAAACTTGATTCTTAGTAATGGTTTTGAGATATGTCGATATGATATGTGAGTCATGTTGATGAGTAATTGTGCTTTAGTAAGAATATTGATGTTAAGGTTTGTGATTCCCTATGCAAGCATGAAAGTCAATAGTTATTCAATGAAATTTATATCCTACTTATGGTGCATTATTCGGTGTTACTTATGCTTAATGCTTGGGTACGAGATTTTTCTCTTTTTGGTTGGTTGCTTCTCAATCTTTTCACTAGCCTTCATTTTGCACTAAGTATGATCACTACTTGTGCATCCAAAACCCTTTAAACCAGTTTTGCCTTATGAGTCCACTATACCTACCTATATGCGGTATCTCCATGCCATTCTAAGCAAATTTGCATGTTCCAACTCTAATTTTCAAAATAAATTTCTCTTTTGTGTGCTCTACCGCTCGCGAGGCGGTGAATGGTGACCAATATGTTCCATGCTCGATGTGTTATTCTCACGATCACTGTTTATTCACTTGTCATTGCACGAGAGTACGACAAAGGTATTAGGGATGCCCAGTCCCGCAATGAAAAATGAATTTACTTTATGTTGTCAAATAATAAATTCCTTGGAAAGTGTTGGTATGGAGGGCAACCGTGGATTCGGCTGGCCATGGAAAGTGGAAGTAATGGTTGAAAAAGGAATAAACTTTATTTTCTGTTTAGGAACCGCCTATGATGTATCTAGCATGGAAAGTATTGGGATCTTTAAGTTGTTTTCAGTGGTGGGAAAAGTATGCCTCTCAAAAATATTTTTATCTCTCAATTTAAGCTTTGAGCTCTGGCACCTCTACAAATCCCTACTTCCCTTCGCGAAGGGCCTTTCTTTTACATATTTTGAATTTGAGTCTCCATCTTATCTTATAAAGCACCAAACGCACTATGATCATATTTGAGCATTGGGTGTAGCTAATATTCGAGTGTGTTTCATGAATGGATCAATGATTTAGCATAATGGCTAGGGATAACTTGCTATAGTGTTGATATTTTGAAAGACATGGTTGCTTGTTGGTATGCTTGAGTATTAAAGTCTTCATGTCAAAACTAGACTATTGTTTTGAATCATATAAAACTCCAAATGTACATGCTATAAAGAAAAGAAATGTGATGAACATGTTAGGCAGCATTCCACATCAAAAGTTCTGTTTTTATCATTTACCTACTCGAGGACGAGCAGGAATTAAGCTTGGGGATGCTGATACGTCTCCAACGTATCTATAATTTTTTATTGTTCCATGCTGTTATATTATCATTCTTGGATGTTTTACAACCATTTTATAGTCATTTTATATCATTTTTTGGTACTAACCTATTGACATAGTGCCCAGTGCCAGTTGTTGTTTTCTGCATGTTTTTACATCGCAGGAAATCAATACCAAACGGAGTCCAAACGCAGCGAAACTTTTTGAGGATTTTTTTGGGCCAGAAGACATCAAGTGGGCCAAGGAAGCACCTGGGGGTGCCTCGAGGAGGGCATCACCCACTAGGGCGTGCCTGGGGGCTCAGGCGCGCCCAGGTGGGTTGTGCCCACCTCGGGAGCCCTCTGAACTGCCTCTTTGCTCTATAAATACCCCAATATTCCAGAAACCCTAGGAGAGTCGACGAAAATCAATTCTAGCCGCCGTAGAGTCCAGAAACACCAGATCCAATCTAGACACCATTATAGAGGGGTTCACCACTTCCATTGGTGCTTCTCCGATGATTCGTGAGTAGTTATTTTTAGACCTACAGGTCCGTAGTTAGTAGCTAGATGGCTTCCTCTCTCTCTCTCTTGATTATCAATACAATGGTCTCTTGGAGATCCATATGATGTAAGCCTTTTTGCGGTGTGTTTGTTGGGATCCGATGAACTTTGAGTTTATGATCAGATCTATGTTTTTATCCATGAAAGTTATTTGAGCCATCTTTGGTCTCTTATATGCATGATTGCTTATAGCCTCGTATTTCTTCTCTGATATTTGTGTTTTGTTTGGCCAACTTGATCTATTTATCTTGCAATGGGAAGACGTGCTTTGTGATGGGTTCGATCTTACGGTGCTTGATCCCAGTGACAGAAGGGGAAACAACACATATGTATCGTTGCTATTAAGGATAACAAGATGGGGTCTATTTTTACATAAATAGGTCTTGTCTACATCATGTCATCGTTCTTATTGTACTACTCTGTTTCTCCATGAACTTAATACACTAGATGCATTTTGGATAGCAGGCAGGAGTCGGTCTACTAATCTTGGACGTGAGGCCTATATAATGATCATTGCCTGGATATCGTCATGATTATTCGAAGTTCTATCAATTTCCCAACAGTAATTGTTTTCCCACCGTTTGCTATTTTTGTCGAGAGAAGCCACTAGTGAAACCTACGGCCCTCGGGTCTCTTTTCATCATATTTGCCTTTGCGATCTACTTTCCTTTGCATTTATTTTCGGATCTATGAAACCAAAAATACAAAAATAACTTGCTGCAATTTATTTGTTTCGTGATCTATTTATCCTATCTACCAATTTTATCTCACGTTATTTGCCTATCTTGAGGCGCCGTACCTGAAAGGGATTGACAACCCCTTTAACACGTCGGGTTGCGAGTATTTGTTATTTGTGTGCATGTGTTGTTTATGTGGTGTGAGGAGGTTCTCCTACTGGTTCGATAACCTTGGTTTCATCACTGAGGGAAATACCTACCGTTGCTATACTGCATCATCTCTTCCTCTTTGGGGAAATATCAACGTAGTTCTAGCAGACATCACTACGATCGAGATTCAGCAAGAATAGACCATTCATCTAGGGTGCATGACTATAAAAGAGATTAATCATATAAATAGAACAACCATTATTCTCTGATTTAAATGAATAACCGCCTCGCAATAAACAAGGTCCAGATATAATGTTCATGCTCAACACTGACACTAAATAGCTATTATTGAGGTCTAAAACTAATCCTGAAGGTAGATGTAGAGGTAGTGTGCCGACAACGATCACATCGACCTTGGAACCATTCCGGCTCCGCCGATTTCTACCTCCGCCGATTTCAGTATGGCGAAGAGCTCAGAAATCGTTTTAGTCATTCCTTGCATATTATAGGTCATCACAAAGCTCTAGTAGCTTGGTGATAGTGATGAGAGAACTCTGTCAATCACTATCTTATTCGGAAGATTAACTCCCACTTGATTCAAGCGATTGTAGTACCCAGATATTCTGAGCACTTGCTCACTAGCTGAGCTATTATCCTCCATCTTGTAGGCAAAGTACATGTGAGAGGTCTCATACCTCTCAACACAAGCATGGGCATGAAATACCAATTTCAGCTCTTGGAACATGTCATGTGTTCCGTGGCATTCAAAACATCTTTGGAGCCCTTATTCTAAGCCATAAAGCATGGCGCACTAAACTATCAAGTAGTCATCAGATCGAGCTTGTCAAACATTCATAATGTCTGCATCAGCTCCTGCAGCAGGTCTATCATCTAGCTGTGCATCAATGACATAATTCTTCTGTGTAGCAATAAGGATAATCCTCAGATCATGGACTCAGTCCGCATTATTGCTACCATCATCTTTCAACTTAGTTTTCTCTAGGAACGTATAAAAAATGGGGAAGCTACATCATGAGCTATTGATCTACGACATAATTTGCAAAGACATTTTGACTATGTTCATGATAAATTAAGTTCAATTAATCAAATTACTAATGAACTCCCACTTAAATTAACATCCCTCAAGTTATCTAAGTGATACATGACCCAAATCAACTAACCCATGTCCTATCATCATGTGAGATGGGGTAGTCATCAATGGTGAACATCTCTATGTTGATCATATCTACCATATGACTCATGTTCGACCTTTTGGTCTCTGGTGTTCCGAGACCATGTCTGTACATGCTAGGCTCGTCAAGTTTAACCCAAGTATTCTGCATGTGCAAAACTATCTTACACCCATTGTATGTGAACGTAGAGTCTATCACACCCGATCATCACAAGGTGCTTCGAAACGACGAACTTTGGCAATCGTGCATACTCAGGGAGACCACTTTTATCTTGAAATTAAGTGAAGACATCATCGTATTATTATACCGTCATTTTAAGAAAAATAAGATGCATAAAGGATAAACATCACATGCAATCAAAATATGTGACATGATATGGCCATCACCTTGTGCTTTTGATCTCCATCTCCAAAGCATCGGCATGATCTCCATCGTCACCGGCTCGACACCTTGATCTCTCCATCGTAGCGCCGGGGTCATCTCACCAAACTTTTGCTTCTACAACAATTGCTAACGCATAGCGATAAAGTAAAGAAATTACATGACACTTAGCGAATGACATGTAGGTCATACAATAATTGAAGACAACTCTAAGGCTCCTGCCAATTGTCGAACTCATCGACATGCAAGTAGTGAACTTATTATAAAACATGATCATCTCATACATCCACATATATCACATCATATCTTGACCATATCACATCACAACATGCCCTACAAAAACAAGTTAGACGTCCTCTACATGTTATTGCAAGTTTTACGTCGCTGCTACGGGCTTCTAGCAAGAACTGATCTTACCTACGCAAAACCACAACGAGGATTATCAAGTTTGTTGTTTTAAACTTCTTCAAGGACCGGCCGTAGTCAAATTTGATTCAAATAAAGTAGGAGAAACAGACACCCACCAGCCACCTTTATGTAAAACAAGTTGCATGTCAGTTGGTGGAACCAGTCTCATGTGCATGGACATGTAAGGTTGGTCCAGGCCGCTTCATCTCACAATGCCGCCGAATAAAAAATAAGACGTTGGTGGTAAGAAGTATGAACATCACCACCCACAACTCTTTTTTGTTCTACTCGTGCATATCATCTACGCATAGACCTGGCTCATGATGCCACTCTTGGTGAACGTTGCATGGAAAACAAAAAAAATTCTACGCACACGCAAGATCTATCGATGGAGATGCATAGCAATGAGAGGGGAGAGTGTGTCTACGTACCCTTGTAGACCGTGCAGAAGCGTTTATCAACGCAGTTGATGTAGTCGTACACCTTCACGATCCGCCCGATCAAGTACCGAAAGCATGACACCTCCACATTTAGCACACATTCAGCTCGATGACGTCCTCGCCTTCTTGATCCAGCAAGACGGGCGAAGTAGTAGATGAGTTCCGGCAACACGATGCTGTGGTGTTGGTGGTGATGCAACTATCTCCGCAGGGCTTCGGCGAGCACTACAAAAAAAGATTGAGGACGAACTAGAGGGAGAGGGGCGCCGCACACGTCTTGGGGATCGTGGTGTGTGTTTCCCCTCTCCCTCCTCACATATATATAGGTGGAGGGGAGAGGAGGCAGCCCTAGGGATGCCCCAAGGTGGCCGGCGGCCGCCCTGGGACACCTCCCTATGCGCCTCCCCCTTTCCTTATTTAGGGGTGGAGGAGATGGCAGGGGAGGGGCCGGGGGCTGCCCTACCATGGGGCCCCCCTTTCCTTCCTTGGCTCGTGGCCAAGGGGAGGTGGAGTGGGCCCATCCACTTAGTGGGCTGGTGCGCCTCCCTCCTTTGGCCCATAAGGCCCACCAAGTGTCGGTGGCCTCCCAAAACCCCTTTAGGTACTCCGATAAAACCTGGTACATACAGAAACCTTTCCGGTGATCAAATATCATCGTCCTATATATCAATCTTTACCTCCGGACCATTCCGAAGCTCCTCATCATGTCTGTGATCTCATCCGAGACTCCGACAACATTCAATCACCAACTCACTTAACTCATATAATACTATATCGTCAAAGAATGTTAAGCGTGTGGACCCTACGGGTTCGAGAATGATGTAGACTTGACCGAGACGCTTCTCCGGTCAATAACCAATACCTGGACCTGTATTCCCATATTGGTTCCTACATATTCTACAAAGATCTTTATTAGTCAAACCTTTATGACAACATACGTTGTTCCCTTTGTTTGTCGGTATGTTACTTACCCGAGATTCGATAGTTGGTATCTCTATAGCTAGTTCAATCTCATTACCGGCAAGCCTCTTTACTCGTTCCGTAATACATCATCTTGCACTAAATCCTTAGTCACTTTGCTTTCAAGCTTATTGTGATGTGTATTACCGAGAGGGCCCAAAGATACCTCTCTGATACACGGAGTGACAAATCCCAACATTGGTAGAGCGAGGTACTATACAAACGGTTTTTAACCCCTTTCTGCGATAGTGTTCGGAACCGTCGCCAAGTGAGTGACTGCGATAGGAGGGGTCCTTCCCACATGACCCAGACACTGTCGGGGATAGGCAGCCTTGATGCATATACAATACTCCCTACTCATTTGTGCTCGCATTGTCGTCGCAGTCGGTATTCTGTGGTGCTATGTTTATGATGCGCAACCCATCACAAATAGTTCACGACTGTAGAAGTAGACAATCACGCACATTTACTTTTCCTCAACTGTGTACAATTCGACGTAAGAGCGAACACAGTTTTCGCTCTAAAACTGTATGCGAAGCTCGAATACATCCCACACGATTCATCCGTCGTACCCGCGTCAAATGATCGACCTATCACACACGTTCTTCTATGAACAAACGTTTGTGATGCGCACAACATCACAAACAGTCCATAATTTCGAAGCATGTGTGATAAGGTGAATATCGCAAACATTTAATAAGAAAGAACTGTGTGTGATGTTGTTAATCGCACATGTTTTTTCTTGGCCGATCATGTGTGCAGTGGAGATTGATCGCACACGTAGTGGATCCTAGAAATATGTCTGATCTCAATGTCTATTGCAGACGTTTCGCTTTTGCAAACCATGTGCAGTGTAATCCCTAATTAATCCCTAATTTGAAAATCACACGTTTTGAATTTGAAAGTAGGCAATCACTTATTTCATATCTAACCATGTTTATTACAAATATAGGTTCAACCACGAATGCATAATTTGATGCACAGGTACATATACCGAAGAACTACAGAAGAACCAAGTAAAGAATGATGAACCACAGTTTTACTAAAGACTCTAAAGAGAGAGGCGAAAGACATTTTGGTTGCTGGAGAAGGTGAAGCGGAATGCCCATATTGTGCCCTCCTCCATGCGCAATGCGCGCACGACTCTAGGCCAACCCCTTGTGATGGCTGCCCGTCCATCCTTCACCGTCTTCATTATGACTTCTCGATGCTCATTGTAGTCTGGATGAAACACTTTAACCTTAATTGTGTGTCCACCAATCATGTACTTTGTGAGGTAATCTTGAGTGAACTGCTTCGGGAACCACTCCGAACGAAAAAGATTCAAACATTGTTGTCTAACAACTCGTTATGGGCAGTAAAAAGTGAAGGCTGCCGAGTTTGTAGTTACCATCCTACTACTCACTATTGTGTTGGATAGAGCATAAACAAATAATTTGCTTGCCACCATTCGTATCTTTTTGCTAATAATCCTTACCAGTTTCCTCACTTGATGCTTGTTCATGAATATCTCATTGCCCTATATGCAAAATGGGTCGATGCGTGGATCCTTGCGAAGGTCATATGTACCTACTAGCAGCAAGTCAATATTAGAAGCTAACAAGTGTCCAGGCTTGCATCTATATGCACTACATTATAGAACGGCTGGGGGAGTACAAGACGAGGGATGAAACTAACCTTGGCGGAAAATGGTGGCCACTCCCGTTGTTGTCTTGCATAAGTAGTGGAAAGGCATGATAAGTACAACAACCTTAACATCAAACAAATATAGCAAAGGTAAACAACTTCATCTCCAAATGATAGCTTGAATGTGTTGGTTTTAGCATGCTGTTAAAGCAGATATAAAATGGAAGGCAATGTTATTGACAACAGGCTTAACAGCCATCAAATATTGCAATTCAAACTGGTATTGTTGAAAATGAGTAGAATGTAGGTAATGCTTAAACATCACACTGGATAAATGTGTAACACTAAAATAAAGGGCATTTGTTAACTACACCAGGCATAACTCGAACCAAATATAGCCGTTCAAACTGGTATTGATCTAGTCGAGCAGCACAGTTATGACTTGCACATAATGAACATCACATTGTGAATGACTGAAATAAACAAGGCATAAATGATCAGTATAACTACCAAATATAGCCATTGAAAACTGGACAGAGTCTCACTGCAACCAACCTAACAAGCAAATATAGATAAACAGGGCATATGCTTGAAAACTGGACAAATGCTCACTACAACCAACCTAACAAGCAAATACAGATAAACAAGGCATCTACTTGAAAACTGGACAAATGCTCACTGCAACCAATCTAACAACCAAATACTGATAAACAAGGCATCTGCTTGATAACTGGACGAATGCTCACTGCAACCAAGCTAAGAACCAAATACATATAAACAAGGCACCTGCTCGATAACTAGAAAAATGATCATTGCAACCAACCTAACAACCAAATATAGATAAACAAGGCATCTACTGACCAGTTTAACTGTGCCATGTTTAATTATTTCAGTTATGCAAAAATGTATTGTTCAATAGGGCTATGTGATGTTTAAGTATGAATTGTCCACTTCAGTTTCACGAATGGCTGTATTTGGTTGTTTATCTGTATTTGGTTGTTAGGTTGGTTGCAATGATCATTTTTCCAGTTATCGAGCAACTGCCTTGTTTATATGTATTTGCTTCTTAGGTTGGTTGAAGTGAGCATTCATCCAGTTATCAAGCAGATGCCTTGTTTATCTGTATTTGATGATACGACTCGTAGAAGGCCCATTATGTCTACGGCCCGTAGAAGGCCCATTGTTTCTACGACCCGTAGAAGGCCCATTGTTTCTACGGCCCGTAGGAGGCCCAATGTCACTACAGTAAATATGTAGCCCATGGTTATTGTGGCCTAGTTTTAAAAAATAGGTTATTGCGGCCACTCTCAAACCACGGAAAAAGAACTGCATTGACTACAAGCAAACAAATAAACAAGACAACAAGGAAATAAATAAGCAAGAAACTTACGCTAGGCTATCACGGCCATTACACATATTACATCCACTGGGCATCAAAGTTCGCCACCAGTGCAAATATAGGGAACAAAGCAGCATATAAACGCCGCAGCAAAACAAGTCCAGAACTAAAACCACTTCAGAAAAGCTCAGGAAACAATATCGTGGGTACCCATAATGCTGGCAAGATTCTTAGCTAGATTATTAATTTTCTCTTGTTTGGCGCTTAAATCCTCCAGCACTTGTTGTTGCACAAGAAAGTATGCATCTGAATTCTGCAGGGACTTCGTCAGTCCTTCGGCTTCTTGCCGCAACATAGCTGACTGATGCCTTTCAGCTTGTAGCTGAGACTAGAGAAGCCGAAGTGATTCAGGCAGCGAGTTTGAAGAACTTGTGCCAGCGGTACTGGTGAAAGTGCAACTATCCCTAGGTGGTTTTGGTAATTCCTAACAACATATAGCTCATTGAGCTAACATCATTCCAAGATGAATATTTTAGGAAAAGCTCAATGAATGGCATGGCATGGATGAGAAAAGTGGATCCCTCAAAATGCTAAGGATAAAAGGATTGGCTCAAGCTCAACAACTCAATACTCTACATTTTATATTTTAGTGATGCAAGATCACATTGACTCTATAGGAAAAGCCAATACTATCAAGGAGGGATGAGGTGTTGCTTAATGAGTTTCTTGCTCCACAATGCTTGGTGATATGCTCCAAAACCCTCAACTACGTTCTCATATCCACATATGACCTAACCCAAAAGTCAAACTCGGCCCTACCGATTCTTTCTACCCGGCGCCACCGAGTTCAGATGTCATAGCCACTGCCACAAACCCTAGGCAAATCGGTCTCACCGATAGGGATCTCGGTCTCACCGAGATGGGGTTGTAATCATTCTGTTTCCATTCGTAACGTTTTGGTACCACCCAGATGAGCAATCGGTCCCACCGAGATTGCAATCTAAACTCCCTGTTTCCTTTTCGTAACATTTCGGTCCCACCGAAATGAGCGAATCGGTCCCACCGAGTTTACCTGACCAACTCTCTGGTTAGCTTATTACCAAAATCGGTCTCGCCGAGTTTGTGTAATCGGTCTCACCGAGATTACATTATGCCCTAACCCTAATCATATCGGTCCTACCGAGTTGCATGTCGGTCCCACCGAAAATCCTAATGGTCAATAGATTTGCTAAATCGGTCCGACCGAGTTTACCAATTTGGTCCCACCGAGTTTGGCAAGTTGTGTGTAATGGTTGGATATTATGTGGAGGCTATGTAGATCCCTCCACCTCCTCTTCATTCGTGGAGAGAGAGCCATCAGAACAAACCTACACTTCCAACATGCTATTTCTAAGAAGGAACCACCTACTCATGTGTTGAGGCCAAGATATTCCATTCCTACCATATGAATCTTGATCTCTAGCCTTCCCCAAGTTGCTTTCCACTCAAATCTTCTTTCCACCAAATCCAAATCCTGTGAGAGAGATTTGAGTGTTGGGGAGACTATCATTTGAAGCACAAGAGCATTTGAAGCACAAGAGCAAGGAGTTCATCATCAACACACCATTTGTTACTTCTTGGAGAGTGGTGTCTCCTAGATTGGCTAGGTGTCACTTGGGAGCCTCTGACAAGATTGTGGAGTTGAACCAAGGAGTTTGTAAGGGAAGGAGATCGCCTACTTCGTGAAGATCTACCGCTAGTGAGGCAAGTCCTTCTTGGGCGACGGCCATGGTGGGATAGACAAGGTTGCTTCTTCGTGGACCCTTCGTGGGTGGAGCCCTCCGTGGACTCGTGCAACTGTTACCCTTCGTGGGTTGAAGTCTCCATCAACGTGGATGTACGATAGCACCACCTATCGGGACCACGGCTCAAAAATCACCGTGTCTCCAAATTGCATTTGAATTCTCCAAACCCTTCCCTTTACATTCTTGCAAGTTGCATGCTTTACTTCTTGCTGCTCATATACTCTTTGCATGATTGCTTGAATTGTGTTAAGATTGCTTGACTTGTGCTAAGATAGCTAAAATCTGCCAAAGACTAAAATTGGGAAAAGGATAAGTTTTTATTCGGTCAAGTAGTCTAATCACCCCCCCTCTAGACATACTTTCGATCCTACAAGTGGTATCAGAGCTTTGGTCTCCATTTGCTTTGATTTCCATAGCTTTTGGTGGTCATAGCCTTGGTTTCACAACCTAGGAGAGTATGGCGTCTAGCGAGGGAAATTATCACCGTAGAGGTCCTTACTTTGATGGTACTAATTTTGCTAGTTGGAAGCATAAGATGAAAATGCATATTCTTGGACATAACCCCGCAGTTTGGGCTATTGTGTGTATTGGCTTGCAAGGTGAATTCTTTGATGGGAGAGAACCAAACCGTGAAGCTAGTGCGGAAGAGTTGAAGATGCTGCAATACAACACTCAAGCTTGTGATATCCTCTTCAACGGATTGTGCCCCGAAGAATTCAACAAAATCTTGAGAATGCAAAGGAAATTTGGGATACTTTGATTGATATGCATGAAGACGACTCCGTCAAGGAATCCAAGTTGGATGTGCTCCAAGGTCAACTTGACAAGTTCAAAATGAAGGATGGTGAAGGTGTCGCTGAAATGTACTCTAGGCTTGCTCTTATCACAAATGAGATTGCCGGCTTAGGAAGTGAAGAGATGATCGACAAATTCATCCTCAAGAAGATCCTAAGAGCTTTGGACGGAAAATATGATACCATGTGCACATTGATCCAAATGATGCCCAATTACAAAGATATCAAGCCAACGGAAGTCATTGGAAGAATTGTTGCTCATGAGATGTCAATCAAGGATAAGGAGGAACTTCACAACAAGTCAAGTGGTGCTTACAAAGCCTCATGTGAAGCCCCCACATCATCAAGTGAGAAACAAACCTTCAATGAAGAATTGAGCTTAATGGTGAAGAACTTCAACAAATTCTACAAGAGTATAAGCTAAGAAAGAAGCTCCGAGTCGAGGTCCTACAATGACAAAAGATCTTCTAGTCGAGAGCGCAATTGCTATAATTGTGGGAGACCCAGACACTATTCCAATTAGTGTACGTCACCCCACAAAAGAAGAGAAGAATCACCCAAGAGGATAAGTAGAAGAGAAGAATCACCACCAAGAGAGAGGAGGAGTAGAGATGATCATTATGAACGAAGAACATCCCGGAGAAGCAAGGATTCAGAAAGGAAGGACAAGTCATCAAGGAGCTACACAAAACGAAGACATCAAGCTCATGTTGGTGAATGGGTATCCAGCTCCGACTCCGACAATCACTCTGAGAGAAGCTATCACTCCGACTTCGAATATACTCAAGGTGAAGGTGTTGCCGGTCTATCACTTGTGTCAACCAACTCCTACGACATATTTGATTCACCAAATGAAGGACTTGGAAGATGCTTCATGGCTAAAGGCCCAAAGGTAACACACACTGAGTATGTTGATTTCAATAGTGATGAAGATGACTTGCTAGGTGATGATGATTTACTTGTTGACAACTCTAGTGATGAATACTATGATGAAACATTAATTAATCATGCTAATCAAGATAAGACAAATGACAATGATAAGGAGAAGATTGAGCTTCTAACTAAAGAACTAAACACTCTTAAGTTAGCCCATGAAACTATCTTAGAAGATCATCGAGAACTTTTAAGGACTCATGAGAAGTTACGCTTTGAAAAGCTCAACCTTGAGCAAGAGCATGAGTTCTTAAAGGCAATCAATGATGATCTCCGTAAGAAAAGTTCTTCTTATATTGCCAAGTGTTTACTCTTATCTACTTACATGCCTCAAGTCAAGTCCATTAACAAGAACAAGAAGGATTCTTCCTCTAGTAGTAAAAATAATCATGCTAAATCCAATGTTGTTGCTTCTAGTAGTTCTCTTGATTCCACTAATGATTCTCTTAGCCAAGTTACACTTGAGCAAGAAAATAGCTTATTGAAGGGAATTATAGAGAAAGGTGTTTACAAGAGCCTTGCCGGGAGTAAGCAATTTGAGGAAATTGTACGCAAGCAAGGAAGGCACCGGAAGAACCAAGGTGTTGGTTTTGAACGGAAGTTTAATGCAAATGGAGTTGAGTGGGAAGAAGATCAATATCCCAAGACGAAGTTTGTTCCTCAACAAGAGAAGTATGATCCTACTTCCTTCAAGGGAACACAAGCTCAAGATGATCTTCCACCACAAGACCACAAGCAAAAAAGGCAAGGATAAGCTTCAAGAGGAGATTGATGCATTTGAAGAAGCTCCTAAGGCCTTGGTCAAGTGGGTTCCCAAGACTACGTCAAGCTCTACTTCAATGAGTACAACTACAACTCCAAGGATTCCCATCAAGATGATGTGGACCCTGAAGAAGAAGAACTAGAGAGTTCTTGAGGGTGACTTCGCCAACATATTTCACTCATATCATTTTTGGCAACAACAAGTGCAATCAACTTCCACATCTTGCACTAGTTCAAGGAGTCACAAACCATCTTGTTGGTAAGACAAGGGACAAGGTAACCTAATGCTTTCATAGACATCATCTTGTGTGTGCATCACTCTATGTCTATGGATATCCTTGTTTGTTCCTTGTGGGACTAACCCGTGTAGGTATTGAAAGTGCAACTCACCCCAAGGGATTGCTCCAAATGATCTACATCAACATTGAGCATCCACATCTTTAACACCTACATGACGTCATCATCGACAAAACCCAAGGTTAGTTTATCCCTCTAAGGGGGGATCTCACATCTAGGGGGAGCTTTACTCTAATAATTGAGTCAAAGCAACTCTAATGGTGTGAACACATCAATGCATTATGTAAAAGTGGTAACCCCACTTGAGCTTAAACGATGAGTATGACCTATGATCAAATGTTCTCATTTGACTCTTAAGTCAATATACTCATATATAGATGACCTAGTCATTGCCAATTGCTTGATAGATGCTAGAATTGGTTGTGCATGCTTTGCCACATATTTCATTTGCCATTTTATTGTGTGAGCATGTTGGTTGCATATTTTACTCATTCGAGGACATCCACTTGTTGCTTTGATTGATTGGTTTCTTTTTCTTTTGCCAAGTGGATGGACAAGAATGCCTAAGAACCTTCTCTAGCTATCTATGCTTTTCTTGTCTCAAACTCCATTTATGCTACATCACAAAATTTGATCAAGTCAGATTCGAACCACTCTGTGTGAGGAGCACTCGGAGTCCCCGATTCGTCATAGACTTAAACTTCCAAAACTTCTTTGTGCATTTCGGTCTGACCGAGATCACTAAGTCGATCTAGGTTTTCATTCTCGGTGCAACCGATTTGAACATTTCGGTCACACCGAGTTGCTGTAACTGTCAACAGTTATGCATCTCGGTGCCACCGAGTTGTTCCACTCGGTCACACCGACAGAGTCGGGCTATATATACTCATGGGCAAAAATTTGGAAAACTTTCTCCAAACCCCTTCGCCCGCGCTTAGCTTGCTCTGCCTCCAGGGTCTCTGGATCGTCCTCCTCGTCGCCAGCCGCCTCCAGTCGCTGGTCTCCGCCGCCGTCAACGGAATTCACCCCCGCCGTTGCCGCCGTAGCGAGTTCATCGCCAAGCTAGGGTATGGACTCAATCACAGTGCTATCCCCGTCCGATTCCTAGAACATTGTGTTCATCATGATTCTTGCCACGTTTGAAACGACTCTATCCAGTCAAAACAATCCTTAGATTAGAAGTGAATTGAAAATTTAGGGTTAGGTTTTCGCCGAAACCATCTCGGACCCACCGGGTTGTAGAACTCGGTTCCACCGATTTGGCGAATGCCATTGCACAAGTGATTCTCGGTCTGACCGAGAATTGCAAATCGATGTGACCGAGTTCAGGACTTTCTAAAACCCTAGTAGTCTCGGTGCCACCGAACTGTGACTCGGTCTGACCGAGTTCACTAGTTTAGGTTCCAAGAGCTGCTTCGGTATCACCGAGTTTGCAAATAGGTTGATCCAAAATGCTTTCTGTGGAAAACTAAAACTAAGTTTTTGAATCATTCTTTTGCAAAAACCTCTGTATTTTGTGATGCTCATCCACTCTATCTCATCTACATCTATTCACAGGGTCAGCAGTCAGTGTTTGCAACATGTCTGATCAAAGTGACAGCCAGAACAGAGAAGAGGAGCAGGTTCAGATGAGTGAGGGCACTAGTCCCTCTAGTACCTCAGATGATGGCAGGAGGAGCACCCCAAGCAACTTGCCTAAAGCTGCCACCAGGGCCAGAAAGAATAAAACCTCAGAATCTGAGGATGAAGATTATGTGGCAGTAGAGGATGAGGCCACTTCCAAGAAGAAGGTGGTCAAGAAAGAATATGGTTCAGCTGCAGCCACTAAGCCAGTAGTGCAGAAGAAGGCACCTGCAAGAAGGATTCCCACTTCCAAACCCAGGAAGGTTGCCACTAGAGAAACCATGAAGTTTACTATTGAGTCAGAAGATGAAGCTGCTGGTCAAGACAAAAAGAAGAAGAGAGTCAGAACCACTACTGCCAAGGTTCTTGGCAATCCCTCTATGAGGAGAGATTCCGAGGAAGAGGAAGAAGAGGTTGCTGCACCAGCACCCAAGGCTCAGAAGCTTATGGGTGATGCTATAAGGCTAGGGGTTGCATCATCAAAGCCCAAAGAAGCACCCAAAGCTGCCTCCAAGCCCAAGACTGCACCAAAGAGGAATACGAGAAACATATCTGCTGCTGAGAAGAACAAAGCCCCAGTGCCTGAAACTGCTGCTGAAGAAGAAGATGATGAAGAGCATCTTCTGAGAAAGTTGAAGCCAAAGATTCCAGACCACAATGATGCTCATCCTGTGGTTAAGAACATGAAGCTGAGGAAGGATGCAGGACTCATACAGTGGAGGTTGTCTAATCCCTATGCTATCAGGAGAAGGACTGCTGTTGACTACAGGTTCCATACTAAGGAACAACAGGATTTCTATGAGACAGTGTTGTTGGACAAGAAGCCTATAGTTTGTGACATGAGGTGGGTCGACTGGACCTACATGAAGGAGAATGAGGAGCATTATCCTGGTGTGCAAGATAGTTTCAGTGCTTGTGGAGTTGCAGACTTTGTTGGGCTGAAGCTCACAAAGTGGAATGATGAGCTCATAATGCAATTCTACTCCACAACACACTTCAATCCAGATGGCAGGATAGTGTGGATGTCTGAAGGTACAAGGTACCAATCAACTATTAAGGAATGGGCAAATCTGATCAATGCACCTAAGGAGAAGGAAGATGACTTGGATGTCTATGCCAAGAAGAAGATGGATCACAATTCCATGGCTCATATGTACAAGGAGATCCCAGATGCTGCAGTTGAGACACATAAGTTTGGATCTGTACATTATCTTCTGTCAGGACTCCCAACTATCAACTGGATCCTTAGGCATACCTTATTGCCCAAGTCAGGTGACCACAACATGATAAGAGGCCATGCTATAAACTTGCTACAATTGTTTGATGTGCCACAGAAATTCAAGGTCATGAGCCTCATAGTTGAGACTATCAAAAGGACAGCAGCTGACCAGAAGAGAAGTTGTGGGTATGCCCCACAGATTCAGGAGTTGATTAACTCCAAGATGGGCACAGGCACATACTTTCTGGACAAGGAACATTTTGCTATCTATCCAGACTTTGAGGATAACCAAGTGGTTATGGATGAAGATGAACCATCCTCTGTGCATGCTCAAAACAAGAAGGAGAAGGCAAGGACAGAGAAGGCTACCAAGATGCCAACAATGGAAGAGGCATCTCAATACTTTATGAAGAGCAAACAGGATCAACTAGGCCACTTGATTGCATCTACTCTGAGGATTGAGAAAGGGCTGGCCACCTTGACTCAAAACCAGGAGAGCCTGGAGAGGATCATGGAGCAGAAATTCTATAACCTGGATGTGAAGGTAACTGAGATCTAGTCTGTTGTTGAGCAGCTTCAGGATGACATGGAGGAGAGGAAGGGCAAGACAACCACAGATGCATTTGCCAGAGTGCCTAGAGCTTAGAGATCAGCTGCAGTGCCAGTGACAGACACCAGAGCCACTTCATCTGCACCAGCCACAGCTCCTACAGCTCCAGTGCAACCAGCTTCAGCACCCACACCTCCAACTCCATCCACATCGACTGATGCTTTCGTCCTTGGCGTTTTATCTACACCACCACGTGAAGATCAAGCCTAAGAGTTGATGTAGTGCTATGCATTTTCTATGAACTTTTTGGTAACTTGTTGCCAAAGGGGGAGAAAAATGTATAGATCATAGGCTTCAAGAGAGAGTGTTGCCTTTTGTTCTCTCTTGCTTTGGTGGTTAAACTCTATTTGCTTGTTTGAGATACTCTATGTATGTGTGATACTTGATGATCATGTGTTTGATCATATGCTACAATTATGCTTGTTGGATGACATTACCTCGTTTATCTCTATATGATCATTCACTTTGCTTGGTGATGAGTGCATGCATTCAATTATTATCATTTTGAGTGCTCCACCAAGATGTATGTGACATGGAAGAGTTACCCATGAGCCTAACTCCTTGTGCATTTGCAGTCCAAAGCAAATCTTAAACTATGCACAAATTTAGGGGGAGCTCTTGCTTATCACATACTTCTCAAAGCGACAATGTTTTTCACTCTTATTATCATTTGTCGAAGCTTTGATCTATATGTTGTCATCAATTACCAAAAAGGGGGAGATTGAAAGTGCAACTATCCCTAGGTGGTTTTGGTAATTCCTAACAACATATAGCTCATTGAGCTAACATAATTCCAAGATGAATATTTCAGGAAAAGCTCAACGAATGGCATGGCATGGATGAGAAAAGTGGATCCCTCAAAATGTTAAGGATAAAAGGATTGGCTCAAGCTCAAAAGCTGCATACTCTACATTTTATATTTTAGTGATCCAAGATCACATTGAGTCTATAGGAAAAGCCAATACTATCAAGGAGGGATGAGGTGTTGCTTAATGAGTCTCTTGCTCCACAGTGCTTGGTGATATGCTCCAAAACCCTCAAGTACTTTCTCATATCCACATATGACCTAACCCAAAAGTCAAACTCGGCCCTAGCGATTCTTTCTACCCGGCGCCACCGAGTTCAGATGTCATAGCCACTGCCACAAACCCTAGGCAAATCGGTCTCACCAATAGGGATCTCAATCTCATCGAGATGGGGTTGTAATCTCTTTGTTTCCCTTCATAACGTTTCGGTACCACCGAGATGAGCGATCAGTCCCACCGAGATTGCAATGTAAACTCCCTGTTTCCTTTTCTTAACATTTCGGTCCCACCGAAATGAGCGGATCGGTCCCACCGAGTTTACCCGACCAACTCTCTTGTTAGCTTATTACCAAAATCGGTCTCATTGAGTTTGTGTAATCTGTCTCACCGAGATTACGTTATGCCCTAACCCTAATCATATCGGTCCTT
Organism: Triticum dicoccoides; assembly: GCF_002162155.2. Lineage (NCBI taxonomy): Eukaryota > Viridiplantae > Streptophyta > Magnoliopsida > Poales > Poaceae > Triticum > Triticum dicoccoides. The sequence goes on along the minus strand of NC_041387.1, from coordinate 295,135,562 downwards.
CCGAGTTGCATGTCGGTCCCACCGAAAATCCTAACGGTCAGTAGATTTGCTAAATCGGTCCGACCGAGTTTACCAATTCGGTCCCACCGAGTTTGGCAACTTGTGTGTAATGGTTGGATTTTGTGTGGAGGCTATATATACCCCTCCACCTCCTCTTCATTCGTGGAGAGAGCCATCAGAACAAAACTACACTTCCAACTTGCTATTTCTGAGAAGGAACCACCTACTCATGTGTTGAGGCCAAGATATTCCATTCCTACCATATGAATCTTGATCTCTAACCTTCCCCAAGTTGCTTTCCACTCAAATCTTCTTTCCACCAAATCCAAATCATGTGTGAGAGAGAGTTGAGTGTTGGGGAGACTATCATTTGAAGCACAAGAGCAAGGAGTTCATCATCAACACACCATTTGTTACTTCTTGGAGAGTGGTGTCTCGTAGATTGGCTAGGTGTCACTTGGGAGCCTCTGACAAGATTGTGGAGTTGAACCAAGGAGTTTGTAAGGGCAAGGAGATCGCCTACTTCGTGAAGATCTACCACTAGTGAGGCAAGTCCTTCGTGGGTGACGGCCATGGTGGGATAGACAAGGTTGCTTCTTCATGGACCCTTCGTGGGTGGAGCCCTCCGTGGACTCGCGCAATCGTTACCCTTCGTGGGTTGAAGTCTCCATCAATGTGGATGTACGATAGCACCACCTATCGGGACCACGGCTCAAAAATCACCGTGTCTCCAAATTGCATTTGAATTCTCCAAACCCTTCCAGTTACATTCTTGCAAGTTGCATGCTTTACTTCCCGCTGCTCATATACTCTTTGCATGCTTGCTTGAATTGTGTTAAGATGACTTGACTTGTGATAAGATAGCTAAAATCTGCCAAAGATTAAAATTGGGAAACGGATAAGTTTTTATTTGGTCAAGTAGTCTAATCACCCCCCTCTAGACATACTTTCGATCCTACAACTGGCTAGTAACTCGTACACTACATCAACGCAGGACTGTGGGGTTTTCTCACTGTCTACAAGATCTTATTATCACCTTTCTTGGAGACCAACAGGGTTGTCTCACTATCTTGAACCTTATCTGCATTACTTTCTCTACGATTGCATAGTGGGGTGCTCTTCTCCAATATTTTGTTTGCATACTACAAGAGAAACAAGCGGACACATCACAGGTTTAGCATGTAGTATATGAAACTCATTTTGGTAAACCGGTTTAGCAGTAAGGTGGACAGGATAACAACATGAAACAAACATATATCTATGTACTATGGTCACCGTATTGTCCATATTATTCTAGTTTATGTTGCCTAATCAAGATAGAGACATAGTTCAACTCATATATTTTTAAGACACAGCAGCATAGATAGAATATAAGTATGAGAAACTACACAGCATTGGCAACACTTGTAATGTGCATCACATGAGAACATAACTGTTTATACAACTGAAACTGAAATCAACATAGAGTAGGAAGTTAGAACAGCAATCCAGTTAAAAAATAGGTTTAAAATGTACCTGTTGCGCCATTGGAGTTTCAATTGGATCCTTCAAATTCAAAAGTAATTGGTATGAGTAAATATGGTGATGCAACAACAAAGGAGTATGGACCATAGCTATGGAATCTGACCTGAGAACAGTTGCTCTTCTGCTTTAAACGTGGAGTTTGGGTTAGCTGTGGTGGTCTTCGTGCTTTGGGCACTGCAGTTGCTTTACAAACTGCTCGTGTGGGGGTGGACATGGTGGTTTGTCAACTAGAAGTGGGTTACTATCCGCTGGGGTTGCGGTTAGATGGGTTGTAGCTGGTTCTCTGCCCAATGGTGTAAGTGTGCAATCTGGAAGAGTCTCGATTATGTGTGGTGGGGCTAGTTTGTGGGCTAGTAGAACCATGGTTCTATCTGCATCGACGGGTAGCACTGTCTTTTGTGAAGAACGGGTTTTTGCTCCCTTAGATATTGCCATCACCCCCTCCAATTCAAATGGCTGATAAAAAGAAAAGAAATTGAACGTACAGACATTGTATGATAGACAGATGTGGTTTCACATATATGGTGTCTAACAAAACAGGACAACATGACACAATTTCACATCTATGATGGCTAACTAAACATGATAGCATGACACCGTTTTAGATATATGATGGATAACTTAACAGGATATAATAGCATAATTCAACATATGATGAGTATCTAAACAGGATGACATGACAAAACTATATGATGTCTTTCTAAAATAGGTTGGGATGAAATAATTCACATACATGTTGTCTAAGTATATAGGATGTCATGATATAATTGACATAATTGATTCATATACTAAGCAACTGGCACTCGCATGTATGATCTCTAAACTAAGCAGTTGGAATTCAATATTGTGCATATGATGTCTAAACTAAGCAATGCAAGACACCATATGAATGATATGAGAAATATAAACATTGCAACTTAGAGCATACACCTCAGGTGGGATATAGGACTGGTAATCTGTCTTTGAATCCTCCTCTGAGGAGCTCCCTGTAACCATCGAGATATATGCTTCAACATGTACCATTACCTGCTCTAAAAACCTTGTGTTCACTCTAGATTTTCCCATAACCGGCTCAAATGACTGATGCACATGAAGAGTAGTTCAATATACACAGATTGTCGACAAATGTAATACATAATGAAAAAAAAGATGGCACGATATAATTCACATATATGATGCCTGGCTACATGGCGGTGCATAATTCACACATATGATAACTGGCTGAAAAACATGGCATTGCATAATTCACATATCTGATATAGAAAGCAAACATGAGGCATTCACACAAAGGATGTCTAATCTAAGCAGATGGCATGGCAATGCAAGACACCATATGCATGATATGAGCAATATAACCCTACCAAGTTAGAGCACACACCTCGGGGGGGGATACAACTGATCATCTGTCTCTGAATCCTCCTCTGAGGAGCTATTTGTAACCAACAAGAAATCTGCATCGACAGGTAGCACTGACTGCTCAGAAGACCTTGTTTTCACTGTAGATTTTCCCATGACCGACTCAAATGGCTGATGCACAGGAAGAGTAGATGAATGTATAAACATTGTTGACAAATGGAATACATTATGAAAAAAATATGGCACGATACAATTCACATATACGATGACTGGCTAAACAGGATGTCATTGCATGATTGACGTATATGATGCCTGGCTAAAGAAGATGGCATTGCATAATTCCCATATACTCCCTCCGTTCCTAAATATTTGTCTTCTTAGAGATTTCAAATGGACTACCACATACGGATGTATATAGACATATTTTAGAGTGTAGATTCACTCATTTTGCTCCGTATGTAGTCACTTGTTGAAATCTCTAAAAAGACAAACATTTAGGAATGGTGGGAGTATGATATAGAAACCAAACACGTGGCATTCACACAAAGCAAATATAAACTAAGCTGATGACATATAAGATGTATAATGTAAGCAATGCGAGGTGCCATATGCATGATATGACCAACATCAGCATGCCAGGTTAGAGCAAACACCTCAGGTGGTAAACAGGAATGGTTGGATCCCTCTGAATCCCCATCTGAATAATTATCTTCCTCTGTAATACAATCTGGAATGGAGGGAGGGGGGGCACTTCGCCCACCATGGAGCGGCATCTGTCGGATTACGGGTTCCGCAAACCCTTGAGAGGTTCGAACTCTGGGTTGCATGCGGAGATCTCAACCTACCCAGCCTCCTAAGCCTAGCGCGACAAGCTCTAAGAGACAAAGAGGCACAACAGTTTATCCTGGTTCGGGCCACCTTGCGGTGTAATACCCTACTCCAGCATTTTGGTGGATTGCCTCGGAGGGATGAGGATGAACTAGTACAGTGGATGAAATGGCCTCAAGAGGTGAGGTGTTCTCGAGCTCGGTAGAGCTGGTGAGGTGGTCGGGTGAATAATGGATCCCCCTCTATGGTGGTGGCTAAGTCCTATTTATAGTGGCCTTGGTCCTCTTTCCAAATGTTGGCGGGAAGGGATCCCACGACGGCCGGATTTGAAAGGGGACAAGTAGTACATCTTATCTTGACAAAAGTAGTCTTCGCCTGCGAAAAGCCTCTGGTCATGACGCTGCGGTGGGATCGTCGATGACCTCTGTCCTGCCATCCTGGCTGTCTTGGTCTTGTTGCACCAGAATGGAAACCTTTGGCAGATTCCTCGGGACTCCGCGCCTGTGGCTCACCTCCTTTGCACCGAAGAGGAAACCCGCGCTCTGCGCCCGCCTGGTGCCCTGATGACCCACAAGTATAGAGGATCTATCGTAGTCCTTTTGATAAGTAAGAGTGTCGAACCCAATGAGGAGCAGAAGGAAATTACAAGCAGTTTTCAGTAAGGTATTCTCTGCAAGAACTGAAATTGTGGGTAACAGATAGTTTTATGATAAGATAATTTGTAACAGGTAACAAGCAATAAAAGTAAATAAGGTGTAGCAAGGTGGCCCAATCCTTTTTGTAGCAAAGGACAAGCCTGGACAATTTCTTATAATGAGAAGAGCGCTCCCGAGGACACATCGGAATTATCGTCAAGCTAGTTTTCATCACGTTCATATGATTCACGTTCGTTACTTTGATAATTTGGTATGTGGGTGGACCGGTGCTTGGGTGCTGCCCTTTCTTGGAGAAGCATCCCACTTATGATTAACCCCTATTGCAAGCATCCGCAACCACAAAAGAAGTATTAAGGTAAACCTAACCATAGCACGGAACTAGTGGATCCAAATCAGCCCCTTACGAAGCAACACATAAACTAGGGTTTAAGCTTCTGTCACTCTAGCAACCCATCATCTACTTATTACTTCCCAATGCCTTCCTCTAGGCAAAAATAATGGTAAAGTGTCATGTAGTCGACATTCACATAACACCACTAGAGGAGAGACAACATACATCTCATCAAAATATCAAACGAATACCAAATTCACATGACTACTAATAGCAAGACTTGACCCATGTCCTCAGGAATAAATGTAACTACTCACAAAGAATATTCATGTTCATGATCAGAGGAGTATTAATATGCACTAAGGATCTGAACATATGATCTTCCACCAAATAAACCAACTAGCATCAACTACAAGGAGTAATCAACACTACTAGCAACCCACATGTACCAATTTGTGGTTTTGATACAAGATTGGATACAGGAGATGGACTAGGGTTTGAGAGGACATGGTGCTGGTGAAGATGTTGATGGAGATTGACTCCCTTCCAATGAGAGGATCGTTGGTGATGATGATGGTGATGATTTCCCCCTCCCGGGGGGAAGTTTCCCCGGTAGAACAGCTCCGCTAGAGCCCTAGATTGGTTTCGCCAAGGTTCCGCCTCGTGGCGGCGGAGTTTCGTCCCGTAAGATTGTTTATGATTTTTTTCAGGGTAAGAGACTTCATATAGCAGAAGATGGGCACCGGAGGGCCGCCAGGGGGCCCACGAGGCAGGGGGCGTGCCCAGTAGGTGTGGGCGCGCCCCCCACCCTCGTGGCCCGGGTGTGGGCCCCCTCTGGTACTTTCTTCGCTCAATAATTCTTATTAATTCCAAAAATGACTTTCGTGGAGTTTCATGACTTTTGGAGCTATGCAGAATAGGTTTCCCATATTTTCTCCTTTTCCAGCCTAGAATCCCAGCTGCCGGCATTCTCTCTCTTCATGATAAACCTTGTAAAATAAGAGAGAATAGCCATAAGTATTGTGACATAACGTGTAATAATAGCCCATAATGCAAAAAATATCGATATAAAAGCATGATGCAAAATGGACGTATCAACTCCCCCAAGCTTAGACCTCGCTTGTCCTCAAGCGGAAGCCGATATCAAAAAATATGTCCACATGATTAGAGATAGAGGTGTCGATAAAAATAAAATACGGACATGAGGGCATCATGATCATTCTTATAACAACAACATATAAATATTTTGTCATATGATTTCTTATGCTCAAGTAACAATCTATTCACAATGTCAAGTATAGTTCAGAAACTTCATTGAGAACTAACAAACTATAATCTCAGTCATTGAAGCAATTGCAATTTATCATAACATCGGAAAGAGTCAAGAATAGAGCTTTTCAACAAGTCCACGTACTCAACTATCATATAGTCGTCTACAATTTCCAACACTCACGCAATACTTATGGTTATGGAGTTTTAATCGGACACAGAGAAAGATAGGGGCTTATAGTGCTGCCTCCCAACATTGTACCTCAAGGGTAATGTTAACAATAATAGTTCATGCTAACTTACATCCAATTGGATATATATATCAGGATCTTTCCAACACGAGGTGCTTGCCAAAGGATAAAATGAAAAAGGGAAAGGTGAAGATCACCTTGACTCTTGCATAATGTAAATACATAAAGTAAAAGATAGGCCCTTCACAGAGGGAAGCAGAGGTTGTGATGTGCTTTCAGGGTTGGATGCACAAAATCTTAATGCAAAAGAACGTCACTTTATATTGCCACTTGTGATATGAACCTTTATTATGCAGTCTATCGCTTTTATTACTTCCATATCACACGATTGTATAAATCTTATTTTCTCCGCACTAATAAGTCATACATATTTAGAGAGCAACTTTTATTGCTTGCAACATGACAACTTACTTGAAGGATCTTACTCAATCCATAGGTAGGTATGGTGGACTCTCATGGCAAAAACTGGGTTTAAGGATATTTGGAAGCACAAGTAGTATCTCTACTTGGTGAAAGGAATTTGGCTAGCATGAGGGGGAAAGGCAAACTCAACATGTTTGAATGATCCATGACAATATAATTTAATTGAGATGTGAGAAAACATAACCCATTACGTTGTCTTCCCTGTCCAACATCAACTCTTTAGCATGTCATACTTTAATGAGTGCTCACAACCATAAAAGATGTCCAGGATAGTATATTTATATGTGAAAACCTCTCTTTCTTTATTACTTCCTATTAATTGCAATGATGACCAAAACTATGTTTTTTTAACTCTCAACAACTTTTAAGCCTCATACTTTCTATATGTGAAGTCATTACTATCCATAAGATCAATATGAACTCTTTTATTTCTTTTTGTTCTTTCTATTTTCTCAAGATCATAGCAAGATAACAAAGCCCTTAACTCAACACTAATCTTTATTATATATAGCTCACGGACTCCATTACATAGAGGGATCACAAAGCAAAACTCAAAACTAATTCATACCAAAACTTTATTCTACTAGATCAAGATATTACCAAAAGGGTTGAACTAAGTAAAACGGTAAAGATAGGATTGTGATGGTGATACGATACTGGGGCACCTCTCCCAAGCTTGGCAGTTGCCAAGGGGAGTGCCCATACCCAAGTGATTATGTCCTCGGCGGTGGTGAAGAAGGAGTTGTTGATGATGTAGGCTTGTCATCCGTCTTCCAAGGCATAGGCTCACCATCATAGAAGGATGATCGAGTCTTCGGGATCCTTAAATATGCAGTCAAACTCATCCTCTTGAATCTACATTCATACTCACAATTTTGGTTTTGCAGGTCATAGATCTGGGCTTGGAGGTGCTCGATTTTCTCATGAAGCTTGAAGATGGTGTCCCCAATGTTCTTGGCGTCCAGCTTGTGGTTGTTGGTCAACTCCACGATCATCATCTAGTTGGCGTTAAGTCCGTGCTCCACCATCCCTTGGCACGTGAAAACTTGTTGTTCCATAGCTTCAAGCTTTGTCTCCACGCTTCCGGTACACCTTGGTCCCTCCACATCGCGGATGTGCAGCACCCCCTCACTCATCTCAATGGTATGAGGGTGTTGCAGCACCTCCGCGAGATAGGGGTTGATAACCCTCTCGAAAAACTTGTCCTTGGGAGCGCTTGGAGATGTCATGGTGCTCTAGATCTGTCAGAAAAATTGCTCGAAACAAAAACAGAAGATTTTTGCGTGATACGATGGTCAAAACCTTCGGGATATTATATAATAGATTTTTAAGGACTAAAAGAAGTATCGTGCAAGAAAACGGAGTCCGGAGAGCACACGAGGTGCCCACGAGGCAGGGGACGCGCCTAGTAAGGGTGGGCGCGCCCTCCACCCTCGTGGGGGCCTCGTGTCCTTCCCGGACTACTTCTTATTTTCCTAAATTCTTAAATATTCCAAAACGGAGAAAAATTGCCATTAGAACTGTTTTGGAGTCGGTTTACTTACCGTACGACCTACCTATTCCTTTTCGGAGTCTGAAACGTTCTGGAAAGTGTCCCTTATGTATTCCTCCGAGGTTACGGTTTCAATGATATTAGTTTCAACATTTATAGGGTTACCTGAGATATAATGTTTGATTCTTTGACCATTCACCACCCTCGGACTTGTGCCTACGAAGTTGTTGATTTTTATGGCACCGAAACGATAGACCTCCTCGATAACGTAAGGACGTTCCCATTTAGAGAGAAGTTTTCCAGCAAAAATCTTAAATGAGAGTTGAATAGCAACACATAATCACCTACGTTAAACTGACGCTTTTGTATCCTTTTGTCATGCCATCTTTTAACTTGTTCTTCAAACAGCTTGGCATTCTCATAGGCTTGGGTTCTCCATTCATCAAGTGAGCTAATGTCAAATAACCTCTTCTCACCGGCAAGTTTGAAATGATAGTTGAGCTCTTTAATGGCCCAATATGCCTTATGTTCAAGTTTGAGAGGTAAGTGACATGCTTTTCCATAAACCATCTTATACGGAGACATACCCATAGGATTTTATATGCAGTTCTATAGGCCCACAATGCATCAGCAAGTTTCTTGGACCAATTCTATCTAGATCTATTAACAGTCTTTTGCAAAATTAATTTGAGCTCTCTATTACTCAACTCTACTTGACCACTAGACTGTGGGTGATATGGAGATGCAATTCTATGACTAACATCATACTTAGCAAGCATTTTATGAAAAGCACCATGAATATAATGTGAGCCACCATCAGTCATAAGTATCTAGGGACTCCAAACCTCAGAAAAATAACTTCCTTAAGCATCTTAGTAGAGGTGTTATGATCAGCACTACTAGTTGGAATAGCTTCTACCCACTTAGTAACGTAATCAACAGCAACTAAAATATGTGTATATCCATTAGAGGCAGGAAAAGGTCCCATATAATCAAAGCCCCAAACATCAAATGGCTCAATAACAAGAGAATAATTCATAGGCATTTCTTGACGTCTACTAATATTCCAATTCTCTGACATTCATCACAAGACAAGACAAACTTACGGGCATCTTTGAAGAGAGTGGGCCAATAAAAACCGGATTGCAATACCTTATGTGCAGTTCTATCTCCAGCGTGGTCTCCTCCATATGGTTTGGAGTGACACTTGCACAGGATCTTTTCCTATTCATGCTCAGGTACACGACGTCTAATAACACCATCTACTCCTTTATAAAGGTGTGGGTCATCCCAGCAGTAATGTCTTAAATCATAAAAGAACCTTTTCTTTTGCTGGTATGTGAAACTAGGTGGTATAAATTTAGCGACAATGTAATTAACATAATCAGCGTACCATGGAGCAGTATGAGAAGCATTAATGACCGCTAATTGTTCATCAGGAAATCTATCATCAATAGGTAGTGGGTCATCAAGAACATTCTCTAACCTAGACAAGTTGTCTGCAACGGGGTTCTCAGCTCCCTTTCTATCAATAATATGCAAATCAAATTCTTGGAGCAAGAGAACCCATCTAATAAGTCTAGGTTTAGCGTCTTTCTTTCCATAAGATATTTAATAGCGGCATGATCAGTGTGAATAGTTACTTTAGAATCAACAATATAAGGTCTATACTTATCACAAGCAAATACAACTGCTAAGAGCTTTTTTTCAGTAGTAGCATAATTTCTCTGGGTAGTGTCTAGAGTTGTACTAGCATATTGAATAACATTTAATTTCTTATCAACTCTTTGCGCTAAAACAGAACCTACATCATAATCACTAGCATCACACATAATTTCAAAGGGTAAATTCCAATCAGGTGGCTAAACAGTAGGTGCAGTGATCAAAGCTTTCTTAAGTATTTCAAATGCGTCTACACAATCAGCATCGAAAACAAATGGAATATCTTTTTGTAATAGATTAGTGAGAGGCCTAGAGATTTTAGAAAAGTCCTTAATGAACCTCCTATAGAAACCGGCATGACCAAGGAAACTTCGTATACCTTTAATGTCCTTGGGACATGGCATCTTTTCAATAGCATCAACTTTAGCTTTATCAACTTCAATACCTCTTTCAGAAATTTTATGCCCCAAGACAATGCCTTCATTAACCATAAAGTGACACTTTTCCCAATTCAAGATGAGACTAGTGTCTTCACATCTCTGCAAAACTCGATCAAGGTTGCTCAAGCAATTATCAAAAGAGGATCCATAAACGGAGAAATCATCCATGAGTACCTCACAAATCTTTTCACAAAAGTCAGAGAATATAGCCATCATGCATCTTTGAAAGGTAGCAGGTGCATTAGATAAAACAAAAGGCATACGTCTATAAGGAAAAGTACCGAAAGGGCAAGTAAAAGTGGTCTTTGATTGATCGTCCGCTGACACAGGTATTTGAGAGAAACCAGAATAACATCTAGAAAGCAGAAATGTGTATGTTTGGATAGTCTTTCTAGCATTTGATCAATAAAAGGTAAAGGGTGATGATCTTTCTTAGTAGCTTTATTTAATTTGCGGAAATCGATTACCATCCTATAACCTGTAATAATTCTTTGCGGGATCAATTCATCTTTATCATTAGGAACAACCATAATACCTCCCTTCTTAGGAACGCAATGGACATGACTTACCCAATCACTATCAGCAACGGGATAAATTATACCTGCCTCAAGGAGCTTTAGTATCTCCTTTCTTACCACTTCCTTCATCTTAGGATTTAATCATCGCTGATGATCTCTAACTGGTTTGGAGCCTTCGTCCAATTTAATTTTGTGTTGGCATAGAGTGGGACTAATGCCCTTAAGATCATCAAGAGTATATCCAATAGGAGAACGATGCTTCTTCAGAGTTGTCAATAATCTTTCCTCTTCCTGCTCTGAAAGGTTAGCACTAATAATAACAGGATATATCTTCTTTTCATCAAATAAGCATATTTAAGATTATCAGGTAATGGTTTAAGCTCAAACACGGGATCACCCTTGGGTGGAGGGGGATCCCCTAGGATTTCAACAGGCAAGTTGTGTTTCAGAATAGGACCCTGTTGGAAGAATACTTCATCTATCTCCCTTCTTTCATTCATAAACATATCATTCTCATGGTCTAGCAAATATTGTTCTAAAGGATCAGTAGGAGGCATGGCAATAGAGGCAAGACCAATAATTTCATCTTTACTAGGCAATTCTTTATCATGGGGTTGTCTACGAAATTTAGCAAAATTAAACTCATGAGACATATCTCCTAAGCCAATTGTAACAACATCCTTTTTGCAATCAATCCTATCATTGATAGTATTCAAGAAGGGTCTACCAAATATAATGGGACAAAAGCTATCTTGTGGGGAACCAAGAACAAGAAAATAAGCAGGATATTTAACTTTCCCACACAAGACTTCATCATCTCTAACAATCCCAATTGGGCAAATAGTATCTCCATTTTCAAGTTTAATAGTAACATCAATACCTTCTAATTCAGCGGGTGCAATATGATGCATAATTTCTTCATACAAGGAAATAGGTATTGCACTGGCACTAGCACCCATATCACATAAGCCATGATAACAATGATCTCCTATTTTAACAGAAATAACAGGCATGCCTACAACATGTCTATGTATCTTAGCATCGGGTTTAGCAATATTAGCAGCTTCCTCACAGAAATAAATAACATGCCCATCTATATTATTAGCCAAGAGATCTTTAACCATAGCAATACTAGGTTCAACTTTAATTTGCTCAGGAGGTGTATATGTTCTAATATTACTCTTACGAACAATAGTTGAAGCTTTAGCATGATCCTTTATCCTAACAGGAAAAGATGGTTTCTCAACATAAGTAGTAGGAACAATAGGATCATTATAAGTGATAATATTTTCTTGAACTGTAATAGGTGCAACTATTATACTTCAATGGGAGGATTATATTTAAACCACTTCTCCTTAGGGAGATCAACGTGAGTAGCAAATGATTCACAGAAAGAAGCTACTATCTCAGAGTCAAGTCCATATTTAGCGCTAAATCCACGAAAAGCATCGGTATCCATAAAAGATTTAACACAATCAAACTTAGGTGTCATACCTGACTCTTTACCATCTTCGGAACCCTAATCTTCAGAGTTGCATTTAATTCTTTCCAATAAGTCCCACTTGAATTCAATAGTCTTCAGCATATAAGAACCAGCACAAGAAGTATCAAGCATGGTGCAATCATTGAGAGAAAGCCGAGCATAAATTTTTTGAATAATCATTTCTCTTGAGAGCTCATGATTGGGGCATGAATATAACATTGACTTAAGCCTCCCCCAAGCTTGAGCGATGCTTTCTCCTTTGCGAAGCCAAAAAATTATATATATAATTACGATCACGATGAACAAGATGCATAGGATAGAACTTCTCGTGAAATTCCAATTTCAATCGCTTATAGTCCCAAGATCCCGTATCATCACATAGACTATACCATGTCAATGCATCTCCCTTCAAAGATAAAGGGACGACCTTCCTCTTAACAACATCATAGGGTGTACCTGCAAGCTTAAATAATCCACAAACTTCATCCACATAGATAAGGTGTAAATCGGGATGCAATGTTCCATCTCCTGCAAAGGGATTATCTAGCAGTTTTTCTATCATACCCAAAGGAATATCAAAGTAAACATTTTTAGTAGGTTGAGGAGCAACTCTTTGCTCTACTGGTCGGGGTGAAGATGCCTTGAACAAGCCCCTCAAAGGATTAGTTTCCATAGTAACAAGTGAAAGTAAATTTCAGCACACTATATAAGTGTTTCCTTACCAAGTTCCACTCACCAAAGGCGCTTCACTCCCCGGCAACGACGCTAGAAAAGAGTCTTGATGACCCACAAGTATAGGGGATCTATCGTAGTCCTTTCGATAAGTAAGAGTGTCGAACCCAACGAGGAGTAGAAGGAAATGACAAGCGGTTTTCTGTAAGGTATTCTCTGCAAGCACTGAAATTGTGGGTAACAGATAGTTTTGTGATAAGATAATTTGTAATGGGTAACAAGCAATAAAAGTAAATAAGGTGCCGCAAGGTGGCCCAATCCTTTTTGTAGCAAAGGACAAGCCTGGACAATTTCTTATAATGAGAAAAGCGCTCCCGAGGACACATGGGAATTATCGTCAAGCTAGTTTTCATCACGTTCATATGATTCGCGTTCGTTACTTTGATAATTTGATATGTGGGTGGACCGGTACTTGGGTGCTGCCCTTTCTTGGACAAGCATCCCACTTATGATTAACCCCTATTGCAAGCATCCTCAACTACAAAAGAAGTATTAAGGTAAACCTAACCATAGCATGAAACTAGTGGATCCAAATCAGCCCCTTACGAAGCAACGCATAAACTAGGGTTTAAGCTTCTATCACTCTAGCAACCCATCATCTACTTATTACTTCCCAATGCCTTCCTCTAGGCCCAAATAATGGTAAAGTGTCATGTAGTCGACGTTGACATAACACCACTAGAGGAGAGTCAACATACATCTCATCAAAATATCAAACGAATAGCAAATTCACATGACTACTAATAGCAAGACTTCACCCATGTCCTCAGGAACAAACATAACTACTCAGAAAGCATATTCATGTTCATGATCAGAGGAGTATTAATATGCATTAAGGATCTGAACATATGATCTTCCACCAAATAAACCAACTAGCATCAACTACAAGGAGTAATCAACACTAGTAGAAACCCACAGGTACCAATTTGTGGTTTTGATACAAGATTGGATACAAGCGATGAACTAGGGTTTGAGAGGAGATGGTGCTGGTGAAGATGTTGTTGGAGACTGACCCCCTCCCAATGAGAGGATCGTTGGTGATGACGATGGTGATGATTTCCCCCTCCCGGAGGGGAGTTTCCCTTGCAGAACAGCTCCGCCGGAGCCCTAGATTGGTTCCGCCTCGTGGCAGCAGAGTTTCGTCCCGTAAGCTTGCTTATGATTTTTTCCAGGGTAAGAGACTTCATATAGAAGAAGATGGGCACCGGAGGGCCACCAGGGGGCCCACGAGGCAGGGGGCGCGCCTAGTAGGGGTGGGCGCGCCCCCCACCCTCGTAGCCAGGGTGTGGGCCCCCTCTGGTACTTTCTTCTCTCAATAATTCTTATTAATTCCAAAAATGACTTTCGTGGAGTTTCAGGACTTTTGGAGCTATGCAGAATAGGTTTCCAATATTTGCTCCTTTTCCAGCCTAGAATCCCAGCTGCCGGCATTCTCCGTCTTCATGATAAACCTTGTAAAATAAGAGAGAATAGCCATAAGTATTGTGACATAACGTGTAATAACTGCCCATAATGCAATAAAGATCGATATAAAAGCATGATGCAAAATGGACATATCACGCCTACCTGGCCTTGGTCGTCATGGCTCACGTCAGCGAAGCCTCATGTGGTAAACCTCGTATGGAACTCTCCGCCCCTCAGGAGCCTGCCTGAAGAGGCTGATCCCCTTGGGGGTCTTGGCGTCGTCCGCCTCGCGAGGCTTGGCCCCTCGCGAGGGTCTTCAGTTGTTGATGTTGAAGCTGGGCCGTACCAGGCCGTCGATGGAGCCACGTGGTAGGCCGCAGGCAGGCAGGGCTAGATACCCCCATATCCAGAACGCCGATAGTAGCCTCGGGCCCAAGGCGTGCTTGGACTTGGCTTCCAGGGGAAGTCAAAGGGCAAGTGCGGAGCACCGCGGGCCTTAACTACCTGCGACCTTGATGAGGCATGGCGATTGATGGGACATGGACAACTCCCCTTCCCCACGCTGCCTCGGCAACTGTGCGACTTGACGGGACGATGCGGCATGCAGAAGATCATGATGGCGCAAGGTCGTGGAGGCCGGCGGTTGGCCTCCCTTGGCAATAAATGTGAGGGAGGGGCATAACCCCTCACCCATCTCTCCTTCATCTTGCTTCCGCCTGCTTGTCCCCTTCTTCATCTTACTCCCATGGCGTCGCCGAGGAGGTTTTCAGCGGCCAAGAAGGGGAAGGCTTCCAAGGAGGGGCCTCCCACTCCACCTCCCAAGAGAGGTCGCGGTCGTCCTCGCAAGCATCTCGGGGCCCCCATGACGGCCCCTAGGGGTGCGGGCGTGCACCCCCTAGAGCCGGCACTCCTCTTGGTGCCCGCGATGGCACCTCTTCTCGCAGTGGGGGCTACCGGCTTTGGAGCAGCCCCCATGACGAAGTGAGGCGTGTGGTGATCATGCGCCCTCCTCGGCCGCGCTTCTCCTTGCTGGACGTGCTCCCTGAATCCGTGGTGTGGTCGGAGAGCCTGGCCGGCACCTCGCACCAGCTTCTGCGTTTCTTCTCCGGCGAGCTTCTTTCCTCGGGGCTTTACGGTCTCTAGCTGCAGTCGAACGGCTGCTACAGCAAAGCTTCATGGGTTGGTGCCGAGGTCGCCGCCTCCGGCAGCGTGGTCCTGACCCGCGGCTGGCAGACTCTCGCCTGCGCACGTGGCCTGGGCGGAAGGTGCACCCTCCACTTCAAGTACGACGGCCTGGCGACCCTCTATGTGCGGGTGTTCAGGGAGGACGGTTGCCGTGTGGGGTGCTGCCCGGAGGACGGCAGCGATGACGAAGGTGGCGACAATGAGCTTGGTCTTGGCGGCACACACTCCTCCTCCTGCGACGACAGCTCTTCCTCGGATGAGAGCTCGAGTAGTGGTGGCGATGACCAGCCCCCACGTCGTCGTGCTCGGGTCGAGGACGTAGGTGGTTGATCCCGCCGCGGCGCACCAGTGAAGCTGGAGAGGAGCCCGGCGTTAGGCTGGGGGCCAGTGAACTTGGACTCAAAACTGGTCGCAGCCCCAGGTCGCCTATGGGAGAACTGGTGAAGCGCCGGGCCACCTTGAGGTGCTGCTTGAGGATGCAGTGCTGGTGCCGAGTTCGTACGCCTTCGGGCCCTCTTTGTTTAGCCTTTCCTTTCTCCTGTAATTCGAAAAAGAAAGATGTACCCTGCAGGGGCATGTAATGAACTATGGCAGTTATGCCCTTTATGCTATGCTTGCTATCTTGATGCTGCGTTACAACGTTTGCGATCTGAGTAAACTAAGGTAAGAAAACTTAGCTTGATATGTGCATAGTAGTTTTTCACCTCGCGAAAACCTGGCCTTAGGTACTCGACAGGGCCCCCTTTTTCATGGAGCCGTGGGTGCAGACCCCGGGAGACGCCTTGGGGTCTCTGGAGCCGCTGCAGGGCTGCTTTCAAAGGAAGAGGAAAAACTGACGAGCGGCTCACTCCCCCTTATGCGAGCCCCCTGCCATAGATTTGCTCTAACTTGATGCACCGCATGGCGCTGCCCGGGGGGCACGGATATGAGGGGTGCTGGTGCCCGTGAGCTTGACCGGGGGCTCCTCGCGAGGATGAAGCCGAAGCACCAGGGTTCGGCGCGGTGCGCGCGCGTGAGGGCAGGACCGAGGCGCACACACCTGCCTAGCCCCACGCGCGAAGCGCGCGAGAGGAAGTGACGGGCGACTGCCACCTCTCTCATGCTCTCAGGCCAAAACCAGCTCAGGAGAAGGAAACAACTCAAGGAACCAGAGTTCGAAAATACCAAATCCATTGAATGGTCACTAAAAACTGCAAGCAACTTCGGAAAGAAAATGAACACCCGTGTCCGGCACCTAATCTAGTCTTCTCACCAGCGTGGAGCTAAGTGCTGCCACTAAGACGTGGGAGAGAGCCCCCATGAGGCCCCAGGGCGACTCTTAGGAGACTCCGGGGTGTGTACAACCCCACTCATTATTACGTGAGAGTGTCACGAGCGGAGACCTTCACAGGTCGGGGCCTTTCTTCAGGGGTAGAACTTCCGGAGATGCTAGATGTTCCAGGCGTTCTGGATGGGAACCTCGTCCTGTGTCTCCAGGCGCGCGGCGCCAGGCCTGGAGACACGGGCAATCCTAAACGAGCCCTCCCACATGGGAGAGAGCTTGTGCAGCCCATCCCTGGAGAGCACCCGCCTCAGGATGAGATCTCCCACCTCTAACATCCCGGGGCGGACGCTGCGGCAGTGGTACCGCTGTAGCGCCTGCTGGTACCTCGCCGCTTGGAGCGAGGCTTGACAGTGGCGTTCCTCCCCCAGCATGAGATCCATCCCCCGCGTGGCATCCTGGCGCGCCTCGTCGAACGCTAGGACCCGCGTGGAGCGATGCTTGACCTCGTGAGAGAGAACCGCTTATGCTTCTTAGACGAGGAAGAACGGCGTCTCTCCTATTGGCTTGGTCGCGGTGGTGCGGATGGACCACAACACGGACAACAGCTCGTCAAGCCAACCCCTGCCGCAAGCCTTGAGCTTCTTCTTGAAGGTCCTGGTCTTGAGGCTCCTCAAGACTTCTGCATCGGCCCGCTCGGCCTCGCCATTGCTCCATGGGTGCACCACTGAGGCGTAGCATATCTGCGTTCCAAGGTTAGCACAATATATTTTGAAAATATTGCCGGTGAACTGCGAGCTGTTGTCGGTGATGATGCGGTTAGGGACCCCAAACCGGCTCACAATTCCCTTGATGAACTTGACGGCCGATCCAGCTGGGATGGTGCGCACGGCTTCTACCTTTGCCCAATTGGTGAACTTGTCGACGGTGATGTAGAGGTATCAGTAGCCCCCTGGCGCTCTAGGGAACGGTCCAAAGATGTCCAGCCCCTAGACCGCGAACGACCACGTGAGCGGGATTGTCTGGAGGCCCTGAGGGGGCTGGTGGATTTGCTTGGCGTGGAACTAGCATGCCTCATAGGAGCGCACCAGCTCTGTGGTGTCGTTGAGCGCGGTGGGCCAGTGGAAGCCGTTGCGGAACGCCTTGCCCACCAGAGTGCGTGACGAGGAATGATGCCCGCAGTCCCCGCCATGTATGTCCGCTAGCAGCTCGATCCCCTGTTCCCTGGAGATGTGCTGCAACGAAATGTCATTGGGCCTCTTGCGATTATAACTCACCATCCTGGATGCAGTACGCGGTGGCTTGACGGGCCACGCGCTCGGCATCCTCCTGCTTCTCTTGCAAGGTCCCTTGAAGCAAGTACGCCTTGAACTCAGTCCAGCACCCCTCCTGAGGCTCGAGCGCAAGCAGCAGGCAGGCCCCCGAGGGGTGGCCATAGGCTGGGGCGCCTGTCTTAGGTGCCTGAGGCAAGTCCTCCTGAGGCGGTGCTGGAGTCGTGGAATGGGGAGTCGCAGACGGCTTGAAGAGCCGCTCCTCAAACACCCCCGACTCCTGAGGGAGCCTGCGGGAGGCTCTCTTGGCGATGTCGTCCACTTCCTTGTTCGTTCCGCGCGGCACGTGCTACAGCTCCACGCCCATGAACCGCTTCTCCATCTTGCGCACCTCTTCTAGGTACGCCTTCATGTGCTCATCCTTAGGCGTGTACTCCTTGTTGGAGAAGTTGACGAGGAGCTGAGAGTCGCCCTTGATGGTGAGGCGCTTCACCCCCAGCGCTGCCGCGCCCCTGAGTCCGGCGAGCAGGACTTCCAATTCTACAATGTTGTTGGAGACCTTCTCGCCCTGCTGGAAGCAGAGCTACACTGCGTAGTAGAGCTTGTTCTTGGTGGGTGAGATGAGGACGGCCCCTGCTCCTGCGACTTGTCGTGCAAATGCCCCATCAAAGTACATGATCCATCCGTCCGGTTCCTCGTCTCCTAACAAGAGGGAGTGGTCCTCGCTTACTCCATGGTCGGGAGTGTCGGTCCACTCGGCCACGAAGTCCGCGAGGGCCGCACCCTTGATGACCCTGGTGGTGCTAAACTCGAGATTGAACGGCTGAAGCTCGATGTTCCATTCAGCAACTCGCCCAGCAGCATTCGGGCTCCGGAGCACCCTCTCCAGCTGGTACGCCGAAACAACCTTGATGGGGTGATCTTGAAAGTAGTGGCACAGTTTTTGGGAGTCGACTAGGAGCGCAAGCAGGAGTTTTTGAGGCATGGGGTAGCGCGCCCGGGCCTCCCTCGGTATTGTGCTGTCGAAGTAGACAGGGTGCTCGACGAGGGGGGAGGCATCAGCGGAGTCTTCTTCTTCGTGAGTGCGCGGGTCTTCCATGGCTTTGCGAGGTCCGCCCTCGGGAGCCTTGGTGGCCGCGGGGTCGATCGTGGCCTTGGGAGGAATGTCGACCATCGGGTCGGTCGAGGCGCCAAGCACATCGTCCTGAGGGTGTTGTGTCTTGCTCAATGGTTGTGCATCCTGCTAAGGTTTCTTGGACGGGCGCTCCTTCCTCAGCGCCACCAGGGCGGCGCTGGCTGAGCGAGGGGTGGCTGCCACATAGAGCACCAAGGGCTCGAGAGGGCGCGGTGCCACCATCACTGGCGGGCAGGTCAGATATCTCTTGAGGTCTTGAAAGGCTGCGTCTACCTCCGGGGTCCACTCAAATGGCTCCTTCCTTTTCATCAGCTTGAACAACGGGAGGGCGCGCTCCCCCAGCTTGGAAATGAAGCGGCTAAGTGAGGTTATGCAGCCCGCCAGCTTCTGCATCTCCTTTAGGGTCTATGGGGGGCTCATGTCCTCTATCGCCTTGACCTTCTCTGGGTTGGCCTCGATCCCTCTATGTGACACCAAGAAGCCCAGCAACTTTCCAGAGGGAACCGCGAACACACACTTCTCGAGATTGAGTCGAAGATCCACCTTGCGCAGGCTCGCAAACGTCTCCTCCAGATCTGCTATCAGGGTCCTGGCCTCCCGAGACTTCACCACTATATCATCAACATAGGCCTCTGCATTTCTCCCGAGCTGCAAGCCCAGGGTGATATGCATCAGTCGCTGGAAGGTCGCCCCGGCATTAGGCAGCCCGAAGGGCATGCAGGTGTAGCAGTACACCCCGTAGGGGGTCAGGAATGCCGTTTCTCCACATCTTGCACATCCATCTTGATCTGGTGATAGCCCGAGAAGGCATCCAAGAAGCACAACAGGTCGCACTCGGCGGTGGAGTCCACAATCTAGTCGATGCGGGGAAGTGGGAAGGAATCTTGCGGGCATGCCTTGTTGAGGTTTGTGAAGTCAACACACGTGCGCTCCTTCCCTCCTTTCTTGGGGACGATGATGGGATTTGCCAGCCACTCCGGGCATCGTACCTCCCTGATGACCCCTACTGCTTGTAGCTTCTGGGTTTCTTGGACGATGAAGGCCTACTTCTTGGCGGACTGACGCCATGCCTTCTGCTTCACTGGTCGCACGTTTGGGCATACCTTCAGGTGGTGCTCGATTATTCCCCTTGGGACCCCAACCAGGTGTTTGGGTTCCCAAGCGAATACGTCCTTGTTGGCTCACAGGAAGTTGACCAACGTTTCGTCTTGGTCCCAAGGGAGGCCACCCCTATGGTGAATGTGGCGCTGGCCATTCCATCCTCACAGAACAGCACTTGCTTCGTCTCGGCTAAGTCTTGGGAGAACAACTACTTCTTCTTGGCTGGCGCCACTTCTGGGCCTCCAGATCCCCCTTCTCGTCAGGTAGCGCGGATGCCGCTAACCTGAAGGCGAGCTTGAGGGCCTGCAGCGTGTCTTTGGTGTCCTCCGCCACCGTGAGGACACCGTTGCTTCCAGGCATCTTCATGAGGTTGTATGCAGGGTGGGTCGCTGCCATAAACTAGGCCAAGGCCGGGTACCCCAAGATGGCGTTGTATGGCAGGTCGATCCGGGCGATGTCGAAGTCGACAAGCTCGGTGCGGTAGTTGTCGCGGGTCCCGAAGGTGACAGGGAGGCGGATCTGCCCCAGGGGGCTGGTGGAGCCGTCGCCGACCCTGGAGAAAGGCTTGGAGGGGCGGAGCCGGCTAGGTGGCACGTGCAGTAGGCCGAATGCCTCCGCGGAGTGCATGTTGAGGCCGGCTTCGCCATCGATGAGGGTCCTCGTGACCGCCACGTTGCAGATGGTGGGGGTGCAAAGCATCGGCAGCGCGCCTGCTCCTGTCGTGGCGGCCGGAAGACCCTCGAGGTCGAAGGTGAGGTCGACCCTAGGCACTGCCCAGCCCGGGGGGCCCCCAAGCCTGCCTGGGAGGCGCTTACTTGTCAGTAGAACTGCTTGATGTGGTGGTTGGAGGGCGATGCCTATGAGCCACCTAGGAGAGCTGCAACGACGGGGGGCGTCGGTGCCGCATAGGGGGCGAGGAAGAGGCCGCGCAGCTCCTCCCAGGAGGCCACACGTCGGCAGATTTAGTAACTAGGCGTGCGGTGCGCCTACGAGGGCCATGGGGAGCTAGTTGGCCTTCACCTTGTCATCTCTGCTGGCCGCCTAGATTGCCTCCTCATATGCATGGAGGAAGGCGGCCGGATCCGACACTGTCGTAGCATGGCGGCATCTCCGGTCGAAACTTGGGAAGCCACTGCACCTGCCGGAGGGAGAGGGTGAAACAGCGCATCCCTGGCGCTTCTTCAGAAGGGTGCGTCGGCTGGGTCGACGGGGGAGCGCCCGCCATCGGCGCTAGCGGCGCGACCTGGCGGTTGGGCGGAAGATTTCCGACGGACCCCTACCTGGCGCGCCAAATGTCGGATTACGGGTTCCGCAAACCCTTGAGATGTTTGAACTCTGGGGTGCATGCAGAGATCTCAACCTACCCAGCCTGCCTACTCATGATCCTCCTAAGCCTAGCGTGACAAGCTCGAAGAGACAAAGAGACACAGCAGTTTATACTGGTTCGGGCCACCTTGCGGTGTAATACCCTACTCCAGTGTTTTTCGTGGATTGCCTCGGAGAGCTGAGGATGAACTAGTATAGTGGATGAACTGGCCTAAGGAGGTGTGGTGTTCTCTAGCTCGGTAGAGCTGGTGAGGTGGTCGGGTGAAAAATGGACCCCCTTTATGGTGGTCTTGGTACTCTTCCCAAATGTTGGCGGGAAGGGATCCCACAACGGTCGGATTTGAAAGGGGACAAGTAGTACTGCTTATCCTGACAAAAGTAGTCTTTGCCTACGAAAAGCCTCTGGTCGTGACACTGCGGTGGGCTCGTCGATGACCTCCGTCCTGCCGTCCTGGCGGTCTTGGTCTTGTTGCACCAGAATGGAAACCTTTGGCTGATTCCTCAGGACTCCGTGCCTGTGGCTCGCCTCCTTTGCAACAAAGAGGAAACCTGCGCTCTGCGCCCGCCTGGCGCCCGCCTGGCCTTGGTCGTCATGGCTCACGTCAGCGAAGCCTCATGAGGTAAACTTTGCATGGAACTCTCTGCCCCTCGGGAGCCTGCCTGAAGAGGCTGATCCCCTCGGGAGTCTTGGCGTCGTCCACCTCGTGGGGCTTGGCCCCATGCGAGGGTCTTGAGCTATTGATGTTGAAGCTGGGCCGTACCAGGCCGTCGATGGAGCCACGTGGTGGGCCGTAGGCAGGCAGGTCTAGATACCCCCATATCTAGAACACCTACAGCGTCTGCATGACATTATATTCCCATGCAATGGTCTTCTCTTTGTCTCTACATGTTCAGTACGATTATGTACGATATCTGACATGCATAATAAAAAAATAGTTAGATTTTGTATGGCCTAAGGGGTGCATGCAAAAATCATGACTGATGGTAGCAAACGAGTGGATGGATCTAAAACTAATGATAGGAGGTAGATTATAGCTTCAGTTTGAAAAGATAGACAATGGATCATTTATTGTTTGTTGCCCACCCAACATGAACCACATTGAAGACCCCAGATGAACCAGATAGTAGACAGATACTATTTGTTGCTGCCTCGATATGAGACCCATGGGCATTTTAAAACTCAAGTTTGAACGATAAAGTAGTAGGTAATAATAACAGATGTATAACGTAAGCAAACATGAACGACTGCGACCTCTCTTCCGAAACTGTGTAGTCATCAGGTTCATCTGCTCAATCGATGATGCTAATGTAGTTGGCGTGGCTGCCGGCAACGGGGAAGATGATCTGGGGCGGTGAAAGAAACTCTGCAGGGGGGATCTCTGCTGCAGTGAACACTTCTGTCGATGGTGCACCTCAGGTGGGGTGGATGATGGCACGGCAGGAGCAGGACATAACACACAGAGTTTTCTTTGACGCCTATCTAAAAATCAAGTAAATTTGTAAGGGATCCTTAGAATTGGAAGATTCTATAAACGCAGGGACAGGAAAACCACAGGAGTAGGATAGGAATGCACGTGCAAAACAGAGCATTTGGAAACATAGGATTTCAGTCAACCTGGTGTTTGGTTCACATGAATTGGAAGAACACATGAATGGAGAAACGTGGTCAAATTAAAGTCAAACCACGTGAAAATGAAAAAATAAGAATCTTATTATGCCAGTAATGCAATTAGTTCTGTTCTTCATACATATTAATTTTAAAAGGACGTCCAAGTGAATATTAAAATTCCTACGTTTTTTCTTTGAAAGAGACACCAAAGGAAAAAATCCTCCAGTTTTGCTTTGCTCCACTCCTTCTAACCAAATGCACGAATAGTAGTACCATAGTAGTTCCATAGCAAAGGATCCCTGAGGGATCGACATGAATGTAGAGTAACAAAGTGATGCGATGAGTGTACAACCTCTTTGGCATAGCCTTGTGGACCTCAGCATCATTGGGTTGGACGTGGAGGATGGTGATGCTGGTGTGACTGTCGGAGGCGAGTAAGAAGATCTGAGGCCTCTGGAAATGGCGTCGAGGGTACTGCTTCGCTGTGATGGACGGTTTCGTCATTGTAGCAGCTCCGGTGAGGTGTACGGCGGCGACGCTGAAGCAGGACAAGACACACAATGTTAATCTGAAGTGGGACTCTAATAACATCAGCAATAGATGATGTAAAATACATCACCAAAAAGTGCTAGATGTAAAATGCATCAGCCCTGCCACGGCCGCTCCGACAGATGCTGTAAGTATTGTTCACTCAGAACTTAACTGAAGAAACTGAACTTTATAGTCGAAACTGAATTTTCCTGTCAAAACTGATTGAACTAGTAGTAAAGCATTGCAATAGATGTTTAGGGCGTTCGAGCACTAGTAGCAGAGAAGCAGTGATCTAAATCAGCAGACACTCGAGCAGGGAACACACTAGCAGAGAGCAAGTCGTGCGGTAGCATCAGGAGTGAGTGCTAAAGCAGCAACTCCTGTAGCTGCCAGAGCTCACGCCGCAGGAGCAGCAGCGCGAGCGAGAGCAAGAGCAGAGCAGCAACCCAAACTAGAGCAAGAGCGGAGAAGCACTGCGACCAACATCAATAGCAGAGCAGCAGCACGAATGAAAGCAAGAGCAGTGCAGTAGCGCGACCGACATGAAGAATAGAGCCGCAGCGCGAGCGACAGCTGGAGCAGCAGCAGCAGCGCGAGTGAGAGCCGGAGCAGCTGCAGCTAGTGCCGGTGTGGAAGTCGCCGCTGAGGAAGCAATGACATGGGGGAGAGACGTCGTGGATGAAGTGGCCGGCGATGGCACCTTCGATGGATAACCGCCATAGCTGCTCGGTATCGAGCACCGGCAGCCCCGTGAGATCGAATAAAAGATAAAATGCAGCGGTGAGTGCAGAACCTCCTTGGTGGCGCCGAGTTGGCCTCGGCTTCATCGGAGGAATTGGTGAGGGTGCTGCGGTTCTGGTGGGGCAGGTCAAGACGGCGTTGTGGGGATGGAGGTGGCGCGATAGACGAGGCGAACGTCGGGGCAGCTCCTTGGAGGTGGAGGACAGGGCGGCTGATCTGGCGGGATGACGAGATCAATGACGAATCCTCATCAGGTGCGGTGGATGAGGGACGGCGAGCAGTTACGGTGGACGACGTAGTCGGGGAAGAGTCTCCGGCTGGGCGGCAGTCGGGAGGCTGATGGAGGAGCGTGGGGTTTCGCGGGTTTTGGCGGCCTCGGTGTATGAATGGGGGGAACGAAGGGGAAGGGAGGGGGGAGCCATGGCTTAGGGATGCGCTTGTCCGAAATGTAGGGTAAGTTACAAGCATACCCCCACCGGTTTTGACACCACGACGTTGAGCTTCATTTCCGGCTGAGGGGTACAAGGGGGATTTCACGTGTCTTGGTTGCGGGACCGATTGCAGATGAGGAGCGAGTTTTCGCGCGCGTCGAAATTTCGGGTAACAAGGCACGGTGGGAGTTTCAAAGCAGGTGAGACAAAATATACTCGAGATTGAAAATTTCGGGATAACAAGGTGCGGATTCCTTGTTCGGCGGAACAAACTTAACGTGTACAAAAAAACAATTCATACAAGACACAAGAGAGTCATGTCCCCTTTTACTATATTGCTATAGATGCCATTGAAAAAACTACAAGAAAAATGTAAGAGAAATCGGGAGAACAAGATTACCCTATACAGTACCAAATCGATTCGCACTTCCCTCAACAACAACAAGAAACAAATCACTTCCCACCAAAAGAAAGAGTAATGTCCCTTTTTATATGATTACAAATTCCAGGATCTCGAATTTCAATTTTTCAATCCACGTTATGTTGAATTCGAATATATCGTTAGGTGACCTTGCGGTTTATAATTGACGTAGTCGTACATTTTGATCTTCCATCATATATGAACATTTTACTCCACCCTGTGAACATATATATTGTCGTCCACCATATGGACTAAATTTGAATCAATTTTCCTTATTTGAATACGATTGTTGTCAAGTTATACAATCATCCAAATATTATCTTGATAACAAAAAACATGCATATAGTAGTAATCATATTTCAGTATGAACTACATGTACCATACG
Organism: Triticum dicoccoides; assembly: GCF_002162155.2. NCBI lineage: Eukaryota > Viridiplantae > Streptophyta > Magnoliopsida > Poales > Poaceae > Triticum > Triticum dicoccoides. The sequence continues at coordinate 295,109,796 of NC_041387.1, read as the reverse complement.
ATCTCCAATTCAAATATTTGTATCCATTTTATGTTGAATTCAAATCATAGTACATTGGTCTAGGTAGCGAGATGTTCGGGATAATCTACACCCTGTTTTCATATGTATAATTTTTGGCTAAATTGGGACAAGTTTTGGTATAAGCTTCTTGCAAAACCGGAGATTCTCTCAACAAGCCTCATGTTTCTGAGAGGGAACGTGTCACCTTTGTGTGCGAAACGATATACGCTGCCTCCCCCCTGATTTTCTTTATAGAGGCAACATAGAACTATATGACTGCCCTGTTAAATTTTGGAATTATTTCGGGTTAGTTTGGCCTTTTTATACATTAATTGAGTTTCTAGAGTTTTAATGTGCATAATCCAAATTTGACTTGCAGGCACATGCTCTGGTGCACCAAAGTTGGTTGAAAAATCACATGTGTGTCCTTGGTTGAATTTCTAGGTCCCATGCAAGAAATGAGAATGAAATTCAAACATTTGGGCATCGTGACTCGGCCGAGAACATCGAGAAACTTGGATTTTAAATTTATGTAAATCCAAAACTCGCCTGGAAATCATGAAACTTGGCATGGTGTCATGTCATGGCACTAACATGTTGTGGTACAAAATTGGGCCGATTTGGAATAAGTTTTGGTATAGGGGCTGTTTGGATTATGCCCACACCGGCCCGACCAAAACGGCATGCCAAAATTTTGGCGAAGGAAATAGCCGTCGGGAACTCTCCCACATGCTAGTGCGGAATCACAACGGCTGGCCAAAAAGTTGGCTATGAGCCAAAAACTTGGCTACGATCCAAACACTGGCCCAACCTGTGGTCAACGACCAAAATTTTGGAAGGGCAACTTGGAGTTGCCATCCAAACAACCCCATAAGCTTCTTCCAAACCGAAGCTTCTCTCAAGAAGGCTCCTGGTTCTGAGAGGGAACGTGCCACGTTTGAGTGCGAAACGATATACGCTGCCCCCCTTGAGTTTCTTTACAAAGGCAACATAGAACTACATGAGTGCCCTATTAAATTTTGGAATTATTCCGGGTTTGTTTGTCCTTTTTTATACATTAATTGAGTTTCTGGTCATTTAATGTGCATAATTCAAATGTGAACCACAAGTACATGCTCCCGTGCACCAAAGTTGGTTGAAAAATCACATATGTGTCCTCGGGTGAATTTCTAGGTCCCATGCAAGAAATGGGAATAAAATTCAAACATCTCGGCATCGTGGCTTGGCCGAGAACATTGAGAAACTTGGTTTGAAAATTCTTGTAAATCCAAAAAACGTCTGAAAATCATGAAACTTGGCATGGTGTCATGTCATGGTACTGCCATGTCGTGGTAAAAAACTTGGTCGAATAGGAACAAATTTTGGTATAATCTTCTTGCAAACCGAAGCTTCTCTCAAGAAGGCTCATGATTCTGAGAGGGAACGTGCCACCTTTGAGTGCGGAACGATATATGCTTCCCCCACTTGAGTTTCTTTACAAAAGCAACATAGAACTACATGAGTGCCCTGTTAAATTTTGGAATTATTACGGGTTCGTTTGGCCTTTTTTATACATTAATTGAGTTTCTGGTCATTTAATGTGCATAATTCAAATTTGAACTACAAGCACATGCTCACGTGCACCAAAGTTGGTTGAAAAATCACATCTGTGTCCTCGGGTGAATTTCTAGGTCCCATGCAAGAAATGGGAATAAAATTCCAATATCTGGGCTTCGTGGCTCGGCCGAGAACATTCAGAAACTTGGTTTTAAAATTCTTGTAAATACAAAACACGCCTGAAAATCATGAAACTTGGCATGGTGTCATGTCATGGCCGAATAGGAACCAATTTTGGTATAAGCTTCTTGCAAACCGGAGCTTCTCTCAAGAAGGCTCGTGGTTCTGAGAGGGAACGTGTCACCTTTGTGTGCATAATTCAGATTTGAAATACAAGCACATGCTCCAGTGCACCAAAGTTGGTTGAAAAATCACATGTGTGTCCTCGGGTAAATTTCTAGGTCCCATGCAAGAAATGGGAATGAAATTCAAAATTCTGGGCATCGTGGCTGGGCTGGAAACATTGAGAAACTTAGTTTTTTGATTCCTGTAAATCAAAACACACATGAAAATAATGAAACTTGGCTTGGTGCCATGACATGGCACCAACATGCTATGGTAATTTTGCTATCCGATTTGCGAAGGCGCACACATTAACAATCAACAAAGTCCTTTTGGAACAAGTGCTGTCATGTTACAATCGAAAACACAAGTATTATTGAAACCGTGGGCGTTCTATTTACCATTTACGTGCCGCCACACGTCCCCTTTTTTTATTAGCTAGGAGGCGCCATGCAGGGTAGCTATTCTAGTACGAGAGGCATGCGATCAGACCCCTGCGCGTGCTTACCGGGAGGAGAGCCCTTTGACCTCCATCTGTCATCCACCTCTCTCCCAAGGTCTCCATTAATGGCGCCCGAGCCTCTGTTTAATGGCGTGGCTATGTCTCACTCGACTAAGATTTAAGAGAGAAAAAATAAAATCTAAAAGCATGGATTTTGGTGTAAGATCTGGTGGACCTATATAGCATCTACTATGACTTACAGCAAGATTAATGAATATATAAGGATGACGACAGTGGATAATAATAACAAAAAAGCCACATGCCGCCAAACCTGAAATACACAAGGGCAAAAGAAGAAGGAAGACAACGATGTGGCTCGCTGATCTCTATTTTCTTGATGTGTTGCTGCAGGCCGCGAGAACTAGTCTCCGCGGCAAGCGGCAATGAGCTCTTTCGTGTCCTCAAGACGCTGCTTGAGAGCATCCACAGATTCCTCCACTAGCCTTTGGCGCTCGATGCGGAGCATGTTATTCTCGTCCATAAGTTTCTTGACGATGACGTCGGTCCTCTTCAACAAGGCACTGGTCTCCTCCTGCTGGTCTGCACTTCGGAGGATCTTCACCCTCTGCAGGTCGCGCTAGGCTCGGAGCCTCTCATTGCCCTCCCTTAGTTACTGGATGATGTCGGTAGCCTGTTCAATCGAGGCTTTCATGTCGTCCTGCAACCTCGCCCAGCCGGAGATCTGATCCATATGGCTATGGACGATCGCAAGCATGCGCTTGTAAGAGTTGTCGCCTGCCCGCGAGACATTTTCCTAGGCCGCCACGGTGCGATGGGACATCTCTGCTGCATTAGCGGCACGGCGGGACATCTCTGCTGCATCCGCGGCACGGCCGGACGAGTCTGCTGCATCGACGACGCGGCGAGACCTCCGTGCTGCTTCGGCGGCGTGGAAGGACCTATGTGCTGCTACTTCCGCGTGGCGGGACATGTCGGCGGCTTTCACGGCGAGGCGGAACATCTCTCGCGCTTCCGCTTCCCTGCTTGCCTCTCCCTGGCGGTAATCTCTCGACCCAGAACTCACGCTGGCCATGGAAGATGCAAGGGAAGGATGCTGAATGACTTGTTTGTTTTTGTGGATGAGGAGTTGAGGAGGAATGTGCAGTCATCTTAGCATAGGAGTATTTATAACCGAGTACTAATATGCTCCTATGTGGGAAACCGTTTAGGTTGTGAACGGTGTGAACAAGTTTTCAATTAAATATAGCATGATAGTAGTATTAATTTGGAATGTGACGAGACGCAAGCTCAAAATTTATTGACGGTTCTAGTTTCGAAGTGCGGCAGTACTCCCGGATGGCGAAACGTGGGCACGTGTTCTTAGCCGTGGTGTAAAAAAAATGCCATGGTAGTTCTTTTTCTACTAATGTGTACGTGCAATAACTGGCACCGTCGGATACATATCTTACGATTATTGGGGCGTCCGACAGGAATAGCCGCGTGGCGAGCTATAGACTAGTCTTTTTTTCCACACGCATTAAACCTAACTCTCGGGACTTCTCGCACACACCATCTCTAGTTTCCTAGGTCGATGCCACCCACATACACTAGTACTCTGAGTTTAGTACGTTATACAGGAAGATAAGAGGTGCACGCATGCAGCGACCAGACCACAAATAGTCTAGTCTCTATGCATCAGTGTCATCCCTGGATCGGTAATGCTGACACGCACAGTACTTGAGGATTTATAACAGAGTTTCAATCACACACTTATTACATCGAAATGTCTCAAAAGAGAACTTATTACAATAATATAGCTTAAGGCCATCTAAATAAGATAACAACGCAAGGCTTGGAAGATAAAGTGAGTCCATCAACTCGAACGGCATAGCTGAGTGAACGACAATGACCTATGGCACCTTACTCGTCATCTAAAAAGTCTGCAACATGATATGTTGCAGCCTGCAACGGGCCAGCACATTGAATATACCGGCAATGTAACACAAAGAGTAATGAACTGAATAAATGCTATCACTACATGCATATATGGCTGGTGGAAAGCTCTATGGTCAAAGTTTTGCATAAAGCCAATTTTTCCCTACATCAAAGGAATAAATTTTATTTAACTATCATGGTGGTTGTTAAACATTGAGAAGGTTCCTCCAACTCAATCCCAATTAAGCAATATCAATTAACCCAACAAAATTATTTTAGAGTGATGAGATCAACATGATAATCCAAGAACCAGATACTCAAGATGTCCATAACCGGGGACACGGCTAACAATGATTAGTTTGTACACTCTGCAGAGGTTTGCACACTTTTCCCCACAAGACTCGATCTCCTCAGTAGATTTCTCGTACTACATGGTGGTTTAGAAACGGATGACCAAGACACAGTCTTTCAGAAACATTAACTCTTTACTCTGGATGGACAGTTACACCTACTTTCCCCTACATCTGCTAGCCCACCACTGAAAGAGGTTATGCAACCTACTCAACTATGCTAGAGCCCATAATAGATTGTGGTCGCACACAAAAGTTTCTAGCATGAATAATCTTATGATCCCTTTGAGCCTGGGTGGCAAACCGTAGGATGATCACACGGGTACTCCGGGATATCCTAGGATAACACTGGATTCTCCAGGTGCCCGCAACCAATCCACCCAGATGTGTATTTAAGTAACCACCTTAAGTTGACCATTAATTTGCAATTCTCACATCTGTCATGGATACACTCACCCAATCCACGTCTACGAGCATAGCATAGCAATCATGAGCATAACGTAGAAGTAACTCCCAAAGGTTTGATAATAAAAGGGCAATAGGTTCTACCTCATCATATACTTCCCAAACCCACATGTTAATTAGATCCTAACCATGCAATGTTTGAGGATTGAAACTAATGCATAAAAACTGGGTAATAAAGGGATATGATCTAAATGTTACCTGCCTTGCTCATGATCCGCAAAACCTAGAGACTCGTAGTAGCATGCTTCGCACTCCGGGAATTCTATCGCAAACAAACAATAGCATTCATAAGCACTCAGACAAGAAGCACGGATAAAACTGAAATAAGAAGATCTAACCAGAAAGTTCAACTGAAGAACTTTGGTTTGCAAAAAAAAAATCAACTCAAATGGAGCAACGAAACTCAAACTACGAAAGAAACAAGAATCGTTTACTAATCTGGACTAAAGGCAATTTTTACAGTACCAAAATCATGTTCAAGTTGGTTAACAAAAATAGGGCTTCGAGACAAAGATTTAGGCACAGGTTTCATCTAATTTGGATAAATGAGCGAAAAGTTATACTAGATCGAAGATCAGGGCAGAAATCACGATCGAAAATAATCACAGATAAACCCTGGAAAATAAAACGAGACAAACTAGCTAACGAACGAACGTTCACTGTCTGAGCAAAAATGGTGAACGGCGTTCGTTAAAACGAATGAGCGGACGAGCGTCCGCTAAACAACTAAACCGGAAAAAAAACTAAACCGATCTATTTAAAAAAAATAGATCTAGGTTATTTTAAAAAAACCGAACGGTTAACCGAAAGAAAACGAACGACGGCGGCGGCGGTTACCTCCCGCGGGGTCAGGCAGGGCGGGCGGCGTTGGCAGCGTGGGGTGGTGGCACGGCTCGGCGGCGGGGCGTCGACGGGAGGCGTGGGCGGCGGCGGCGCTAGGCGGCGAGGACGGTGACTCCGGCGGCGGGGTGCGGTGCGGGGTGAGGTGGGCTTCGGGGTGGCGACGGCAGGGTATTTAAAGGGGGTCGGGGGGCTATCCAACTTGGTGGAGGGGGCACCCCCGGGCGGCGGCGGCAGTCCGGGCTCCGGCAGGAGTCCAGCTCGGCCACTCTCGCGTGAAGGCGGCGGCGGCGCAGGTGGGCCGGTGCGGTCCGCGGGAACTTTTTGTTTAAAATAATTCCGCTGAAACAAAAAAATCCTAATAAAATATAAAAAATGACAAAAATGACAAAAATAATTTTCACCGTCTAAAGAAAATATTTAGAACAAAGTGAACATTTTTCTGGCCTGAAAATGCAATTTTGAAAACATGCATATTTTTCTAATTCAAATAAAATAGCAATAAAATCCAAATAAAACAAAATTTTGGTTTTATCATTTTCCTCCAATATTTCTTTTATTTTGGAGAAGTCATTTTATCCCCTCTCTTTTATTTCATTTGAAATATTTTTGAAGAGGAAAAACCATTAAAACCAAAATGATCCTCTTTTCAAATTTGAAAGAAATTCAAATATGAAAATAAACGAAATCCCCAACTCTCTCCGTGGGTCCTTGAGTTGCTTAGAATTTCTAGGGTCAACCAAAATGCAATAAAATATGATATGCATATGATGTTCGATGTATAACATTACAAATTGAAAATTTGGGATGTTACAAACCTACCCCCCCTTAAGATGAATCTCGCCCTCGAGATTCGGGTTGGCTAGAAAATAGGTGCGGGTGGTCCTTCCGTAGGTCTTCCTCTCGTTCCCAGGTGGCTTCATCCTCGGTATGGTGGCTCCACTGAACTTTGCTAAACTTGATAACCTTGCTGCATGTGACTCGGCTGGCAAACTCGAGAATCTTTACTGGTTTCCCTTCGTAGGTCAAATCACTATCTAGCTGAATCGCTTCTAGTGGCACTGTATCTCTCAGAGGAATATCGACCATCTCTGCATGGCACTTCTTCAACTGGGAAACGTGAAACACATCGTGAACTCCTGACATTCCTTCTGGCAATTCTAGCTCGTAAGCAACCTCTCCCATACGTTCCAAAACTTTGTATGGTCCCACAAAACGTGGTGCTAACTTTCCCTTAACTCCAAAACGTTTAACTCCTCGAAGTGGGGACACATGAAGGTATACTCTGTCTCCGACTTCATAAACTCTCTCCTTGCCTTTAGAATCCGCATAACTCTTCTGCCTAGACTGGGCTACCTTGAGTCTATCCTGAATCAACTTAACCTTCTCTTCAGACTCCTTAATCAAATCTGGTCCAAACAACTGACGGCCACCAACTTCATGCCACAATAACGGTGTCCTGCACCTCCTTCCGTACAAGGCTTCGAAAGGGGCCATTTTGAAACTGTCTTGATAACTGTTGTTATAAGAGAACTCTGCATACGGCAAGTTGTCATCCCAACTAGATCCATAATCTAGCGCACAAGCTCTCAACATGTCCTCCAGAATCTGATACTGTCTAAGGATGAAAGGTTGTACTGAACTCTAGCCTAGTACCCAAAGTATCATGCAACTGATTCCAGAACTTCGAGGTAAACTGGGTTCCTCTATCTGATACAATAGTCCTCGGAAATCCATGCAGACATACGATCCTGGTCATGTATATCTTTTCCAACTTCGCACTTGTTTAAGTGGTCTTCACTGGGATGAAGTGAGCTACTTTCGTCAACCGATCGACTACAACCCATATAGAGTCATAGCCTGAATGAGTCCTGGGCAATCCCGTGATAAAGTCCATGGCAAGCTTGTCCCACTTCCATTCGGGTATCAGCAATGGCTGTCGCAATCCTGCTAGCTTCTGATGCTCTGCCTTCACTCTCTGACATACATCATATACTGCTACATACTCGGCAATATCCTTCTTCATTCTAGTCCACCAGAAACTTCCCTTAAAATCCAGATACATCTTAGTGTTTCCTGGGTGAATCGAATACAGCGAATCATGGGACTCCTGCAGAATCTACTTCCTGATCTTGGGGTCATTAGGCACATATACACGATCCTCAAACCATAAAGTATCGTGCTCATCCTCATGAAATCCTTTAGCTTTTCCTTTGCTCAACCTTTCCTTTATCTCGGCAATCGCCTTGTCAGTCTTCTTGGCTTCTCTGATTTTATCCATCAAAGTGGAATAAATTTCCAATGTTGCTACATAATCTCTCAGAACTATTTCCAAACATAGCTCACGAAGATCTTTTGCTAACTCTTTGGGTAATCCTCCGGTCATGAGCGTGTTAAAATAACACTTGCGGCTCAACGCATCGGCTCCTACATTAGCCTTTCCGGGATGATAGTGCAACTTCATATCATAATCCTTAATGAGCTCCAACCATCTCCTTTGCCTAAGATTCAACTCCTTCTGCGTGAAGATATATTTCAAACTCTTATGGTCCGTGTACATCTCACAATGATTTCCGATGAGAAAATGTCTCCATGTCTTCAACGCATGCACTACGGCTGCTAACTCCAAATCATGGGTAGCATAATTTAACTCATGAGGTTTAAGCTGTCGTGAGGCATATGAAACAACTCTTCCCTCCTGCATAAGCACTTCTCCAAGTCCTCGACGTGAAGCGTCGCAATACACTTGATAATCCTTTCGTTGCTCTAGAAGAATCAACACTGGGGCTTTAACCAAAGGTTTCTTAAACTACGGAAAACTGGCTTCACACTCCTCGGTCCATTTGAACTTGGTGTCCTTCTTCAACAACTCCGTCATGGGCTTTGCAATCCTGGAAAAATTCTCAATAAACCTCTAGTAATAACCTGCAAGTCCGATCTCTCCAACTGATGTGGGTGCTACCCATTTAGTCACAGAGACAACCTTCCTGGGGTCTACTGCTATTCCTTCTCCAGATATAGCATGTCCGAGAAATCCAACTTCCTTCAACCAAAACTCACACTTGCTGAACTTGGCATATAACTGATGTTCCCCGAGCTTCTCAAGAACCAAAAGTAAATGCTCCTTATGCTCCTCTTCATTCTTCGAGTAGACCAATATATCATCAATGAACACCACGATGAACTTATCCAAAAACTCCATAAACACCTTGTTCATCATGTTCATGAAATAAGCAGGCGCGTTAGTCAGACCAAATGACATAACAGTATACTCATATAGCTCGTACCTTGTGGTAAAAGCTGTCTTAGGTATATCTTGCTCTCGAATATTCAGCTGGTGGTATCCTGATCGCAGATCAATCTTGGAGAAAACTTTAGCTCCTTGCAACTGGTCAAACAAATCATTGATCATCGGCAGTGGGTACTTGTTCTTGATCGTTACTTCATTCAACACACGATAATCAATAACCATCCTTAATGACCCATACTTCTTCTCCACTAGAAGTACTAGGGCTCCCCAAGGTGACGAACTTGGCCGAATATATCCTTTGTCCAGTAACTCCTTAATCTGCTTCTTAATTTCCGCCAAATCCTTTGCGGGCATCCGATACGGTCTCTTAATATTGGCCCGGTGCCTGGCAAAAGCTCAATCAAAAACTCAGTGTCTCGAGACGAATATTTAGGCACCGGTTTCATCTAATTTGGATAAACGAGCGAAAAGTTATACTAGATCGAAGATCAGGGCAGAAATCGCGATCGAAAATAATCGTAGATAAACCCTGGAAAATAAAACGAGACGAACAGGCTAACAAACGAACGTTCACTGGCTGAGGCTAAACGGTGAACGGCATTCGTTAAAACGAATGAACGGACGAACATCCGCTAAACAACTAAATCGAAAAAACCAAACCAATCTATTTTAAAAAATAGATCTAGGGTTTTTTGAAAAAAACCGAACGGTTAACTAACAAAAACCGAACGGATGCGGCTACCTCCGGTGGGGTCCGACGGGGCTGGCGGCGTCGGCGGCGTGGGGTGGTGGCGCGGCTCGGCGGTGGGGTCTCGGCA